>NC_084579.2:3668032-3933032 GCF_033978685.3 Nerophis lumbriciformis | reverse complement strand
CATGACTTTGGACCACTCAGCAGCAGTCCAGCTGGTGTCGGTCCACTCTGTTTCCTGAGATCCAGGGTCAACACAGCCGTCTACCAGCAAGTTTTAGAGCACTTCATGCTTCCTGCTGCTGACCTGCTCTATGGAGATGGAGATTTCAAGTTCCAACAGGACTTGGCGCCTGCACACAGCGCAAAATCTACCCGTGCCTGGTTTACGGACCATGGTATTTCTGTTCTAAATTGGCCCGCCAACTCCCCTGACCTTAGCCCCATAGAAAATCTGTGGGGTATTGTGAAAAGGAAGATGCAGAATGCCAGACCCAAAAACGCAGAAGAGTTGAAGGCCACTATCAGAGCAACCTGGGCTCTCATAACACCTGAGCAGTGCCAGAAACTCATCGACTCCATGCCACGCCGCATTAACGCAGTAATTGAGGCAAAAGGAGCTCCAACCAAGTATTGAGTATTGTACATGCTCATATTTTTCATTTTCATACTTTTCAGTTGGCCAACATTTCTAAAAATCCCTTTTTTGTATTAGCCTTAAGTAATATTCTAATTTTGTGACACACGGAATTTTGGATTTTCATTTGTTGCCACTTCAAATCATCAAAATTAAATGAAATAAACATTTGAATGCATCAGTCTGTGTGCAATGAATAAATATAATGTACAAGTTACACCTTTTGAATGCAATTACTGAAATAAATCAAGTTTTTCAAAATATTCTAATTTACTGGCTTTTACCTGTAGGACTAGCACCTGCCAAATACGCGGGCCCGACCAATGCTGCTTGCAGCTTTAATTTGTTTTGAAATCACAAGTCAAGCAGATATTTAAGTACAGTATTTATCTTTATTTTAACAACAAATATTTTTGGAATATTTTGATTTTGATAACGTTGAATTTTGAAAGATATGCACTTGCATGCAGTACTTGATTTTTAATGTCGAAAGAACAAATATATTTGAGAGAGACTCGGAGTAGAGCCGCTGCTCCTTCGCTTGGAAAGGAGCCAGCTTAGGTGGTTGAGGCATCTCGTGCGGATGCCTCACCAGCGTCTCCCTAGGGAAGTCCTCGTTGCACGACCCACTGGGAGGAGACCCCGCGGCAGGCCAAGGACCAGATGGACCAGATGCGGGGGAATTACATCTCCTCTCTGGCCTGGGAACGCTTCGGGATCCCCCAGGAGGAAGTTGCTAATGTTGCTCTGGAGAGGGAAGTCTGCTGGAGCTGTTGTCCCCGCCACCCCATTCCAGATAAGCGGTTGAAGATGGATGGATTTAGTAAGAAAAGATTAAGCATTTTATAAACGCATATTATTTCCAGGCTTTCGCGGGTCACATTAAATAATGTGGTCATTTGCAGACTTTACCTTTTTATGTGCCCATTTGACCATTTTATTCATAAAGTAAACAAACACAAAATGATCAAAAAGGCACTTTATAACGACAACAACCAGAAATGTTGATACCATTAATTGATAAAAATAACAAATATTTCTATAACATTTTTCTGTGTCTTTTTTTTGCACACACGCGTCATAATATCATGTGCACACACCAATCATATGCAAATTAGACAATCTATCTGGCCTTCACAGAGATATTTGTAATTGTCCTCCTGGACGCAGGGTAACAACCTCATTAGCTGCTAATGCTAACGCTACACAATAGAGATGCGCGGTTTGCGGACACAACCGCGGAGTCCGCGGATTATCCGCGGATCGGGCGGTTGAAATGAAAAAAAATTAGATTTTATCCGCGGGTCGGGTCGGGCGGTTGAAATAAAAAAAAATTAGATTTTAAATAGATTCAGGCGGGTGGCATTTAAACCAATTGGGAAATATATATACATAGTTAAATGTTGTTACCCACATACGAAAAACGAGCAGGCACCTGCAGCATATGCCACAACAGAAGAAGAAAAAAAAAAGAGATGGACACTTTTACGGAGCGGAGAAGGGACGCCTCGCTGGGGTCCGGGACCGAGGCCCCTTCCCCCGAGAGGGCCCCACCGGGAGCCGTAGCTGAGGCGATCCGCGAGAAGGGCCCGACGCACGTCCAGGGTCACCACCGCGCCCACCGCACCGACACCCCGCCTCGTCCGCCTTCGCCGCGGCCGGCGTCACGCGCAGCAGGTAAGCAGCTTACCTGCCCGCCACCCCCGTGGCCGGGGGCTCGTAACAGGGGTCACTCCGCGCGCTCCGCCCGCGCAGCTTACCCACCCGCCACCCCTGTTGCCGGGGGCACGTAACAGGGGTCACTCCGCGCGCAGTGCGCTCACGAAAGGGGTGGGGCTCACCCTGGTTGATATAGACAGCAGGACGGTGGCCATGGAAGTCGGAACCTGCTAAGGAGTGTGTAACAACCCACCTGCCGAATCAACTAGCACTGAAAATGGATGGCGCTGGAGCGTCGGGCCCCTACCCGGCCGTCGCCGGCAGCGATACGCGCTTGGAGATGCGCTCAGCGCGGCTCCCATATGATTGCGCACTGGTGTGCGTCTGGGCCGTGACAGCGTGGCACGCGAATGTCTGTGCTGCATTGGATCAGTCTCCTTTCTTTAACAGGCAAAAGCTTTATAACCTCACTAATGCCTTGCATCGTCTATATTAGATATATAACAACGGGCGGGTGCGGTTCTGATTAAATGTTAGATCGGGTGGATGGCGGATGGTTGACGACTTTCTGATGCGGTTGCGGATGAAATAATTGCCTATCCGCGCATCTCTACTACACAAACATGACAAATGAGCTGATCTGATGATATTCTTATGATCAGTGCTTCACAAACCTGAGTACTGCATTCAATACAGACTTAAAATCTACAGTGGGGGCGTGGTCAATGTGACATCATCACATCGTTTGCTGCAACCACATCAAAGAAAAAAGCCACGCCAACTGTGGTCCAAAAAGCTGTTTCTAAACAAAAGTGAAAGTCATTCTAAGGCATTTAGTCAATGGAACGCCAACACAAAAGAACACGTTTGACCACTTTTTTTTATATATTAGGGGAAGCTGAACTTCCCTTGCAGTCTTTAGCAATGACCACTGCTTCATATCTGCATCACATGTTAGAACAATGAAGTGGGCAAGTCCGGTCCATTACTTTAGGACAAGGATTGGCACTGAGTGCAGACACTCCAGTGCGTCTTGCTTACATTTCATCTAAGTTTTTCAGTGGCCACATTTCCTACGCATCACTAGTCAATGGTGCTTGAATAATATAAACTGTATTCTGGTCATACATAATATGACTGTCATTTCTTTCCACTTAAAACAATCCTAATTTTTAAAGGAGCAGTAGCTTCAATTTAGTCGTGGCGCCACGATCAGATATACCCTGACATATTTTCTACAACTCTTATTTTTTTTGTGATGTAGTGATTGGAGCACATACTTGTTGCTCACAAAAAACATTCATGAAGTTTGCTTCTTTTATGAATTTATTATGGCTCTACTGAAAATGTGAGGGTCAAAAGTATACATACAGCAATGTTAATATTTGCTTACATATCCCTTGGCAAGTTTACCTGCAATAAGACACTTTTGGTAGCCATCCACAAGCTTCTGTTGGAATTGTTGACCACTCCTCTTGACAAAATTGGTGCAGTTTAGCTAAATTTGTTGGTTTTCCAACATGGACTTGTTTCTTCAGCATTGTCCACACCTTTAAGTCAGGACTTTGGGAAGGCCATTCTAAAACCTTCATTCTAGCCTGATTTAGCCGTTCCTTTACCACTTTTGAGGTGTGTTTGGGGTCATTGTCCTGTTGGAACACCCAACTGCGCCCAAGACCCAACCTCCGGGCTGATGATTTTAGCTTGTCCTGAACAATTTGGAGCTAATCCTCCTTTCTCATTGTCTCATTTACTCTCTGTAAAGCACCAGTTCCATTGGCAGCAAAACAGGCCCAGAGCATAATACTACCACATACCTGCCAACTTTTGAAATCAGAAAAACCTAGTAGCCAGGGTCCAGCATTCAGACAGGTTAAAATGTTGCTAAAACCATCACTTTTCTATCAGTCTATCATATATGTTGAAACTTTCAACAACTTGAAAGAATAAGATTTTTGAGAGTATTTGGTTCAAATTACACAATATAAATGTCATTATTGATATTGCAGACATTATTGTAACAAGAAACGTCAGGTCGAAATTTTGGTTTATGAAAGAAATATAAATAAATATAAATATAAAACTTCATGACGACATTTTTCAAATTAATAAAGAGTAATAGAATAGTATGATAGTTATATGTTACTTGTTTTGAACATGTTATCGTTATCACAAATAAAAAGATATACTGTACACAGAAATTATTTTTGATTTGATTTATTGTTTATGTAAATAAAAGATTTACTTAAAATTGTATGTTTTGTGAGTTTTTTTATGCTACTTACCGGCGATGTAAACCGAAGGAGACATTTCCGTAATGAAAGCTGCAACACCCTTTTTAGATCCCATCATCACTGCAGCATTATCGGCAGCAAAGCAAACCAAATTCTGCCAAGGAATTTCGTTTGAGTCTATTTCTTCCGCGAGTATTTTGTAAATGTTTTCGCCTGTGGAAGCCGTATTGCATTCCCTCGCTAATTCCTCCGTGTCCGATCGAAAAGTCTTGTCTGCACAAGGTGCAATTCGCGTAGTTTTCACCCTTTTTGGAACGGATAATTATTCCCGGATAGGCTTTTGAATATTCTTCACGGAATGACTGCAGTTTTCTTTTCGGTTTAAGACTTTTCTCCGGCTGATTCCATGATCGTTCGCTCGTTTGGAAACAATGGCAACTGGTGCCTCGTGCTTGGCAGCGGTGCTATAAATAGCCTCGCGCATGGCATTCGGAATGGCTCGATAGGAAGTTACGGGAAGCAGTGTCGATTGTCATTGTTGTTACGCGATTTCGTGAATAAAACTTTAAAAACTTTTTTTTTTTTAAATTAATGAAAAACCGTATTTTTTATCACTGCAACCGTAACTCGGAATAGGTTGATGAAAACCGTACTAATTACGGGAAAACCGGAGTAGTTGGCAGGTATGCTACCACCACCACGCTTGACGGTAGGAATGGTGTTCCTGGGATTAAAGGCCTCACCTTTTCTCCTCCAAACATATTGCTGGGTATTGTGCTCCATTTTTGTTTCATCTGACCACAGAACTTTCCTCCAGAAGGTCTTATCTTTGTCCATGTGATCAGCAGCAAACTTTAAAGGAGCCTTAAGGTGTGGCTTCTGGAGCAAGGGCTTCCTTCTTGCATGGTAGCCTCAGTCCATGGCGATGCAAAACACGCTTGACTGTGGACACTGACACCTGTTTTCCAGCAATTCATTGCAGATCAGCTTTTTGGTGGTTCTCGGTTGACTCTTTACCATCCTGACCAATTTTCTCTCAGCAGCAGGTGACAGCTTGCGGTTTTTTTCCTGATCGTGGCAGTGACAAAACTGTGCCATGCACTATATACTTACGAACAATTGTCTGCACAGTTGCTCTTGGGACCTTAAGCTGCTTTGAAAAGGCTCCAAGTGACTTTCCTGACTTGTTCCAAGTCAATAATTTGTTTTTTCAGATCTGTGCTGAGTTCCTTTGACTTCCCCATTGTCGCGTTTTGTAACCGAGTCTAATGACTGCATCACATGAGCCCTATTTACATGTGCTCAGAGAAGTCAACAGGTGTCGTCAATCATAATCACTCACATGAAGTTGAGAGGCCATGCCATGAAGCTCATTTGATTTGACTGTAACTTTTCTACAAAATGGATCATGTATGTTGCTGTATGTATACTTTTGACCCAGCACATTTGCTCACATTTTCAGTAGACTCATAATAAATTCATAAAAGAACCAAACTTCATGAATGTTTTTGTGACCAACAAGTATGTGCTCCAATCACTCTATCACAAAAAAATAAGAGTTGTAGAAATGATTGGAAACTCAAGTCAGCCATACGGTAAATGGGTTATACTTGTGTAGCGCTTTTCTACCTTCAACATACCTGCCAACTTTTGAAATCAGAAAAACCTAGTAGCCAGGGTCTAGGGGCCGCAGGCCCCGGTAGGTCCAGGACAAAGTCCTGGTGGGGGGTTCAGGGGGACTTTTCCCGACGCAAAATGATTATTAGCATTCAGACAGGTTAAAATGTTGCTAAAACCATCACTGTTTGGGCCACGAAAAACGTTGAAAGTTTTCCACTTGTATCGCTAGCAACGGCATTAGACTTGTGTTTTTTTGTCCCAACGTGGTCTTTTACATCGCTAATTCCTCCGTGTCCGATCGAAAAGGTGCAATTCGCGTAGTTTTCACCCTTTTTGGAACGGATAATTATTCCGATAGGATAGGCTTTTGAATATTCTTCACGGAATGACTGCAGTTTTCTTTTCGGTTTAAGACTCGTTTGCGATTTTTCTCCGGCTGATTCCATGATCGTTCGCTCGTTCGGAAACAATGGCAACTGTATGGCGTCACATTAGTGCCAAAAATCAGAGCGCATAAAAACTGTTATCGCGCGCTGATTCTCCACTTCGTGCGCGCGCGACACCATTTTGCGCGCGCGTGGTGCCTTTCTGCGCGCGCGGTGCCTTTCTGCGCGCGCGGTGCCTTTCTGCGCGCGCGGTGCCTTTCTGCGCGCGCGGTGCCTTTCTGCGCGCGCGACGCCTTTCTGCGCGCGCGACGCCTTTCTGCGCGCTCTCTGTGTACTCCTGGCATCTCTCCTCGCGCTGTCATATTTCTTTTTGGCACTTTGGGGGCGGGTATGCTTAGACGGCCCCTTCTTTCTGATTGGCTCTGAGCATTTTTCATATGACCAATCATTCTCCAGTGTAGCAACGTTGTAGCCATCTTACTTCGGACATCTAGCCTCAATCATTACATTGATGTCAATGGTACATGTACTAATTAAATTACCATAACTTGCTCGATTTTCGACCAATTTACAAACGGTTTGCCTTGTTACAAATCTGATTACATGTAGATATGACATAGGATGCTGTACCTGTTGAAAATACCTCTTTCGCTTTAAAAAAAAAGAAGACTTAATTGTGCAACATAGTTGTGTAGGGTCAGTGTTAGTCAGTTCTCTGATTATTTTAAACTGTTTCAGAATACATTATTAAAAGCTATTTTTAACATTTTAAAAACAAAATTCAAAGATTATTTCATTAATTTTATGGCTGAATCAAAAGAAATTCCATAAATTAGAAAACAAATGTTCAAGAAGAAGTGAAAATATAAAATAATGTTATTGCTGGTGGACCAGTTCTGGCTGAAAGATGTGATTATGGTGTTTGTTGTCTTATTATTTATTTGGGTCACATTTTGTATTACCCTGTATTGTGTTTATGTGGTATGAAATAACCTTCATCAGCGCGCGAAATTTTTTTTATCCACTTCTTCCTCCGTAAATCTTGATACATATTGACGATGACCCGCCCTGCTCCGTATTTTCCGCACTATTAGCCGCACCTAAAAACCACAAATTTACTCAAAAGCTAGCAGTGCGGCTTATAACCCGGTGCGCTTTATATATGGATTAATATTAAGATTCATTTTCATAAAGTTTAGGTCTCGCAATTACGGTAAACAGCCGCCATCTTTTTTCCCCGTAGAAGAGGAAGTGCTTCTTCTTCTACGCAAGCAACCGCCAAGGTAAGCACCCGCCCCCATAGAAGAGGAAGCGCTTCTTCTTCTACTGTAAGCAACCACCCGCCCGCGTAGAAGAAGAAGAAGAAGCGCGCGGATATTACGTTTCATTTCCTTTGTGTGTTTACATCTGTAAAGACCACAAAATGGCTCCTACTAAGCGACAGGGATCCGGTTCATGAAAAGACGCAATCTCTCCATCCGCACAAGGACTACTATTTCACAGCAACTGCCTAAAGACTTTCAAGAAAAGCTGGCTACTTTCCGTGCATATTGTAAAAACAAGATAGCTGAAAAAAAGATCCGGCCAGAGAACATTATCAACATGGACGAGGTTCCACTGACTTTTGATATTCCTGTGAACCGCACTGTGGATACAACGGGAGCACGTACGGTGAATATTCGCACCACAGGGAATGAGAAGTCATCCTTCACTGTGGTTCTAGCTTGCCATGCTAATGGCCAGAAACTTCCACCCATGGTGATATTCAAAAGGAAGACCTTGCCAAAAGAGACATTTCCAGCCGGCGTCATCATAAAAGGTAACTCGAAGGGATGGATGGATGAAGAAAAGATGAGCGAGTGGTTAAGGGAAGTTTACGCGAAGAGGCCAGGTGGCTTTTTTCACGCAGCTCCGTCCATGTTGATATACGACTCCATGCGCGCCCACATCACGCTGGTTTTTAATATATTATTAAAGTTTGACTGACCTATCTGACTGTTTTTTTGACATTCCCTTTAGCGCAGTTAGATGCGGCTTATAACACGGGGCGGCTTATAGGTGGACAAAGTTTTGAAATATGCCGTTCATTGAAGGCGCGGCTTATAACCCAGGGCGGCTTATGGTGCGGAAAATACGGTACTTCTGATTGGCTCTGAGCATTTTTCGCCTGACCAATCAGAAAGGAGGGGCCGTCTAAGCATACCCGCCCCCAAAGTGCCAAAAGGAAACATGACAGCGCGAGGAGAGATGCCAGGAGTACACAGAGAGCGCGCAGAAAGGCACCGCGCGCGCGCAAAATGGTGTCGCGCGCGCGCACGAAGTGGAGAATCAGCGCGCGATAACAGTTTTTATGCGCTCAGATTTTTGGCACTAATGTGACGCCATACAACTGGTGCCTCGTGCTTGGCAGCGGTGCTATAAATAGCCTCGCGCATGGCATTCGGAATGGCTCGATAGGAAGTTACGGGAAGCAGTGTCGATTGTCATTGTTGTTACGTGATTTCGTGAATAAAAATTTAAAAAAAATAATTTGTTTTTAATTAATGAAAAACCGTATTTTTTATCACTGCAACCGTAACCCGGAATAGGTTGATGAGAACCGTACTAATTACGAGAAAACCGGAGTAGTTGGCAGGTATGCTTCAAGGTACTCAAAGCGCTTTGACACTATTTCCACATTCACACACTGATGGCGGGAGCTGCCATGCAAGGCCCTAACCACCGCCCATCAGGAGCAAGGGTGAAGTGTCTTGCTCAAGGACACAACGGACGTGACGAGGTTGGTAGAAACTGGGGATTGAACTGGGAACCCTCAGGTTGCTGGCACGGCCACTCTCCCAGCCGCGCCACGCCGTCCCCATGACATGACATTATGTCCTTCACAAGTGTATGTAAACTTTTGATCACGACTGTATATACACACACACACACACACACACACACACACACACACACACACACACACACACACACACACACACACACTTACACACACACACACACACACACACACACTTATACAGTATACACACGTTTTTCTTCCTCTGGTATTCCTCCAGGATTCTGTTGATGCGCTCCACTTCCTGCAGAGAGAGAAGAAAGATCACGTTGGTGTGGAGACAAACGCAGCGAGGGAAGGTAGGCGGAGTCAGGAAGTGCAAACAGGAAGCTGCGGGATGTGGGAATGAGCACTCTAGGAGGTTAACGAGAGGTCATGTGACATCACCATTTGGCTGCCGGGTTGCTGAGGAAGGTTGCGCATCATCCCGTCCATCTCGTCGAACTTCCTGCACGCCACCTGCACCTCGGCATGCAGCTCCTTGTACTCGGCGTACTGGTCGTTGAACACCGCCCGGTACTGGTCTCGCTCCTCGTCTGAGCGGACGGTGGGGTACTTCCTGTTGGAGCGAGGTCACGACTTCTTTTATTCTGGCGACATGTGTTGTGTAAATATCGAGTGAGGACTTACGCGATGTAGTCGGGCACGATGACAGGTTTGGGAATGTGACCAGACGGTATCGCCCCCTGCAGGACCTTTGGAGCGATAGCGATGCGAGGGGCGTCTTGGAAGGACGCGATTGACGATTCCTGTCGGGGACTCTTGGCACCGGACGCCGCCGCCACAGGAACCAGCTGACGCCACAACATCAAGAATCAAACTATGGCGGCATTACATATACATACCTGCCAACTTTTGAAATCAGAAAAACCTAGTAGCCAGGGTCCAGGGGCCGCAGGCCCCGGTAGGTCCAGGACAAAGTCCTGGTGGGGGGTTCAGCTTCCCCCCCGACGCAAAATGATTATTAGCATTCAGACAGGTTAAAATGTTGCTAAAACCATCACTTTTCTATCAGTCACAGTGACTTTTCAAAACAAAAATATTACAGCAAAAATCATATGGGTTGATTGACATGTTTATTCTGTAAGCTAACTTCAATAGTTTGAAATTATTTTGACAGTTAATGCCAGTTATCCTGTCAACCTTTCACAAGACTTCAATTTGTTCATTGAAAGTATAAACACTTTTTACAGTAAACAAATGGTAAAACAGTACTAAACAATTCCATTTAAAAAAAAATTGGTGACATTATTAACTTTCTGTCCAAGCTTGTATAATCTACTGCCTTGTTCAATTGTAGAAAATATTCTGTGCCTAAAATTCACATTTCTATCACAATTATCATACTGTAAACATGGTAAGCTAACTTCATTAAAATTAATAGTCCTGTCAATAGCATGGAATTACAATTCAAATGTAGTTTTTTTGTAAGCCTTTCAAAAGAATTCAAAATATGAAAAATTAATGAAAATTAATTTACCGTATTTTCCGCACTATTAGCCGCACCTAAAAACCACAAATTTACTCAAAAGCTGACAGTGCGGCTTATAACCCGGTGCGCTTTATATATGGATTAATATTAAGATTCATTTTCATAAAGTTTCGGTCTCGCAACTACGGTAAACAGCCGCCATCTTTTTTCCCCGTAGAAGAGGAAGTGCTTCTTCTTCTACGCAAGCAACCGCCAAGGTAAGCACCCGCCCCCATAGAACAGGAAGCGCTTCTTCTTCTACTGTAAGCAACCACCCGCCCGCGTAGAAGAAGAAGAAGCGCGCGGATATTACGTTTCATTTCCTTTGTGTGTTTACATCTGTAAAGACCACAAAATGGCTCCTACTAAGCGACAGGTTTCCGGTTCATGAAAAGACGCAATCTCTCCATCCGCACACGGACTACTATTTCACAGCAACTGCCTAAAGACTTTCAAGAAAAGCTGGCTACTTTCCGTGCATATTGTAAAAACAAGATAGCTGAAAAAAAGATCCGGCCAGAGAACATTATCAACATGGACGAGGTTCCACTGACTTTTGATATTCCTGTGAACCGCACTGTGGATACAACGGGAGCACGTACGGTGAATATTCGCACCACAGGGAATGAGAAGTCATCCTTCACTGTGGTTCTAGCTTGCCATGCTAATGGCCAGAAACTTCCACCCATGGTGATATTCAAAAGGAAGACCTTGCCAAAAGAGACCTTTCCAGCCGGCGTCATCATAAAAGCTAACTCGAAGGGAGGGATGAAGAAAAGATGAGCGAGTGGTTAAGGTAAGTTTAAGTTTACGCGAAGAGGCCGGGTGGCTTTTTTCACGCAGCTCCGTCCATGTTGATATACGACTCCATGCGCGCCCACATCACGCTGGTTTTTAATATATTATTAAAGTTTGACTGACCTATCTGACTGTTTTTTTGACATTCCTTTAGCGCAGTTAGATGCGGCTTATAACACGGGGCGGCTTATAGGTGGACAAAGTTTTGAAATATGCCGTTCATTGAAGGCGCGGCTTATAACCCAGGGCGGCTTATGGTGCGGAAAATACGGTAAGCCATCAGACACTTGAAAAGTGGCACATCACATCTCTAATGTAATCATTTTAACTTTCCAACAGAAATAGCACTGCAAAAATATTAAGGACATACTTCTGTATTTTGGTAGTTATGCTGTCAACATTTAACAAGATTTCTTCAACTTGGACTTGAAAGCATAAATAGTACAAACACTTTTAACAGTATAACAGTACTAAACAATTCCAATAGATAACATTGGTGTCATTACCTTTTTGTTTGCTCAATTATTGCCTCCGTAAATAAAACTTCGGCATTTATCACATCCAGAGAATCTGTTTGGGCGACGAAAAACGTTGAAAGTTTTCCACTTGTATCGCTAGCAACGGCATTAGACTTGTGTTTTTTTGTCCCAACGTGGTCTTTTACATCGCTAATTCCTCCGTGTCCGATCGAAAAATCTTGTCTGCACAAGGTGCAATTCGCGTAGTTTTCACCCTTTTTGGAACGGATAATTATTCCCGGATAGGCTTTTGAATATACTTCACGGAATGACTGCAGTTTTCTTTTCGGTTTAAGACTCGTTTGCGATTTTTCTCCGGCTGATTCCATGATCGTTCGCTCGTTTGGAAACAATGGCAACTGGTGCCTCGTGCTTGGCAGCGGTGCTATAAATAGCCTCGCGCATGGCATTCGGAATGGCTCGATAGGAAGTTACGGGAAGCAGTGTCGATTGTCATTGTTGTTACGCGATTTCGTGAATAAAACTTTTTTTTAAATTGTTTTTTTTAATTAATGAAAAACCGTATTTTTTATCACTGCAACCGTAACACGGAATAGGTTGATGAAAACCGTACTAATTATGGGAAAACCGGAGTAGTTGGCAGGTATGCATATAAGAAGTAAGACTGGACGCTCACCAGCGACTGGACCGCTCCGAACTCCGACTGCTGCACCTGCAACACAACAAGTCACGTGACCACGGGAGACACGACAGGAAATCATGTGATCAGGCGGACCGCTGACCTCCCTGGCGTTCTGCTCGCGGTAACGGCGTGCCGCTTCGTGCCTCCACAGCTTGAGGCACACGCCGGCGCCAATCAGGTAGATGACCATGTTGAGGAAGAGGAAGATGATGGCGGCGGTCTGGCCCGCGTCCGTCCTGCAGAAGGCGGCGCTGGGGCCGTTGTTGAAGAAAGGGGAGGAGCAGAGCCCCCCTCGTGTTGTGTCACGCACGTACACGATGCCTGGCGGGCACACAGCGCGTGAGTGAGAAAAGAGGACACCGGGAGGTTTGGACGCCGCGGCCGCCGTCGCCGCTTACCTGCGGCCATGTAGAGCACGGCGAGCGCCAGGTTGATGATGAACTCCGTCAGCGGCCACCAGCTGGAGTCCAGCAGGATGGTGCGGTAGTACATGGTCATGCCCAGCACCAGCACTATGACCGTCACCAGCCAGGCCAGGCCCGCCACCACCAGCACAAACGGCGTTTTGGGGCCCGTGTAGTAAGACCCGCTGGCCCCGTTGCCAAAGACACCGGCTCCGGGAGACGAGTAAGCGAACATGTTGAACCACTCGTTGTCCTTGTGGATGTACGCGCACACGCAGGCGAAGACGACGGCGCCCAGCAGGAGCTCCACGCATCCCAGAATCCTCAGCAGCCCCGCCCAGGACTTCATGAAGGCGTAGCGCTGATTGTACTCCTCCACGCGCTCGCTGTATGTCTGCGCCGTGCGGTACGTGCGGCCTGACATCGACTGAATGTCGCCTAGTTCCAGGAGCTCCTTGCCGGAGTTGTAGCTGCCGGCCGAGCCCCCATACGGGTCACGGTAGGATCCAGGAACGGACGGTGGCGGCGAGCAGCGAACGCCCTCGCTGGTGCTGTTGTTGTTGTTACATGACGAGGCCGCTTCCTTGTTGCTGCTGCGGTTGCTCGTCCGGAAGAAGTTCTTCCACGAGTCGGGGATGAAGCGGTGGACCGGTTTGATGTCTAGGGCCGGGTCTATTTCCGACTCAA
This sequence comes from Nerophis lumbriciformis, assembly GCF_033978685.3. Lineage (NCBI taxonomy): Eukaryota > Metazoa > Chordata > Actinopteri > Syngnathiformes > Syngnathidae > Nerophis > Nerophis lumbriciformis. Next base: position 3,919,320 of record NC_084579.2, on the reverse strand, counting down.
GGTCGGTGGCGTACTCGCTGCCTCTGCGGTCAAACTCTGGCCCGATGGGGGGCTGGTCGGGCAGAGGCGGAGGGGGGAGCGGGTCAGAGCTGAGGGCCAAATAAGGCGCCGCCTGCTTGGTCACAGGGTCTGGATCGTAAAATCTGTCCCGCGGTAACGAGCCCTGCGGAACCTGGTCGTAGTGCGGCGCCTGGCGGACACGCTCAGTGCGTCCATGAAAGTCTCCCCCATAGGACATGAGTCTGACGGTGGTCCCTAAGAGACACATGTCAGGAGTCAGTGGACGGACATGTTGGATGGGACAACGGCGACCAAATATGTGATTCATTGAGTTTCAAAACCACACCAGAAGCGACACACACCACAAAAGCCACCACAGAAGACGTTACCCAGATTTCTCCATGCTAGCAGAGTCCACAGTGCGTCTCCGCGCCGCGACCGTCAAGCGCTCCTTTTGCCAAGGCGCCTGGCCGGCGGGTGGCGGCGCAGAGTCGGACTGTGGTCAGCCAATCAGCCCACCAGGTGATGTCGAGGAGGAGAAAGAAAATGTGCTTCAATACCTTTTTGATACGCAGTCACTCAGCAGCACCTACACTGACCTGCAGCTTAGCACTACGCTAACCTCGCTTGCTGGACGCCAACAATCACCTGCCACACACACACACACACACACACACACACACACACACACACACACACACACACACACACAACCATCACTTCCTGTCACATCTTTATAGTGTCTTTGAGCGCCCTACAATAGCAAACTAAAGATTTTGCAAACAACAGGAAGATTATTTTTTGTTGTCAAAAGCAATAGGATGCTTGTAAATAAAGACTTAGACTAGACTTGGACTTCCTTTTATTGTCATTCAAATTTGAACTTAAACCTACAGCACCATAAATAAAACCTGATTTCACTTTGACGATTGTTAAAAGTAAAAAAAAAAAGAGCATTACCAGGAAATGGATATTACAGGAGAGCCCAACTTTGAAGCTATAGATGGTAATCACAATGGACATTTATAAAATGGAGAAGACAACGGCTTTTAGTAATTATAAATTGGAGAAATTTACTTCATACTGGCAAAACTGGGTCAATTATGTCACGCCCCATAAGCCTGATTTTATTTTCTCAAATTAGTGATTGCACTGTTTTAAAAAAAAAAGATTACTTCTTATATGTCTATAGTTTTTTTACTATCTGTTTATATCATTTTATTTATTATTATTTGTTTTATTGATTTTTTTGTTAATATTATTATAACTCTGGTTTGTTTTTGTTTGTTTTTTTTTTGCTGTTTTTCTCTTCTTTTGTTGAAGGGGTTGGCATTGTTGGGATATAAACAAATAAAATATTTTGACATTTAGGGCAGACAATAGATGTATGGTGTATTCAAATATGAAATGGATAGTAATGTCGGATGATGGATCTCAATAAAAATTAAGTTAAAAAAAAATTAATAAAAATAAACATAAAAGTCAAATAAATACGGAGCCCCTAAAGGGACACGGGGACAATTTTTTTTTTAATTAAGTGTCAAAAGCAATAGGATGCTTGTAAATAAAGACTTAGACTAGACTTGGACTTCCTTTTATTGTCATTCAAATTTGAACTTAAACCTACAGTACCATAAATAAAACCTGATTTCACTTTGACGATTGTTAAAAGTAAAAAAAAAAGAGCATTACCAGGAAATGGATATTACAGGAGAGCCCAACTTTGAAGCTATAGATGGTAATCACAATGGACATTTATAAAATGGAGAAGATAACGGCTTTTAGTAATTATAAATTGGAGAAATTGACTTCATACTGCGAAAACTGGGTCAACTATGTCACGCCCCATAAGCCTGATTTTATTTTCTCAAATTAGTGATTGCACTGTTTAAAAAAAAAAAAGATTACTTCTTATATGTCTATAGTTTTTTGTTGTTTTTTTACTATCTGTTTATATTATTTTATTTATTATTATTTGTTTTATTGATTTTTTTGTTAATATTATTATAACTCTGGTTTGTTTTGTTTTTGTTTTTTTTGTGCTGTTTTTCTCTTCTTTTTTTTAAGGGGGTTGGCATTGTTGGGATATACAGGTAAAAGCCAGTAAATTACAATATTTTGAAAAACTTGATTTATTTCAGTAATTGCATTCAAAAGGTGTAACTTGTACATTATATTTATTCATTGCACACAGACTGATGCATTCAAATGTTTATTTCATTTAATGTTGATGATTTGAAGTGGCAACAAATGAAAATCCAAAATTCCGTGTGTCACAAAATTAGAATATTACTTAAGGCTAATACAAAAAAGGGATTTTTAGAAATGTTGGCCAACTGAAAAGTATGAAAATGAAAAATATGAGCATGTACAATACTCAATACTTGGTTGGAGCTCCTTTTGCCTCAATTACTGCGTTAATGCGGCGTGGCATGGAGTCGATGAGTTTCTGGCACTGCTCAGGTGTTATGAGAGCCCAGGTTGCTCTGATAGTGGCCTTCAACTCTTCTGCATTTTTGGGTCTGGCATTCTGCATCTTCCTTTTCACAATACCCCACAGATTTTCTATGGGGATAAGGTCAGGGGAGTTGGCGGGCCAATTTAGAACAGAAATACCATGGTCCGTAAACCAGGCACGGGTAGATTTTGAGCTGTGTGCAGGCGCCAAGTCCTGTTGGAACTTGAAATCTCCATCTCCATAGAGCAGGTCAGCAGCAGGAAGCATGAAGTGCTCTAAAACTTGCTGGTAGACGGCTGCGTTGACCCTGGATCTCAGGAAACAGAGTGGACCGACACCAGCAGATGACATGGCACCCCAAACCATCACCCAACCATGCAAATTTTGCGTTTCCTTTGGAAATCGAGGTCCCAGAGTCTGGAGGAAGACAGGAGAGGCACAGGATCCACGTTGCCTGAAGTCTAGTGTAAAGTTTCCACCATCAGTGATGGTTTGGGGTGCCATGTCATCTGCTGGTGTCGGTCCACTCTGTTTCCTGAGATCCAGGGTCAACGCAGCCGTCTACCAGCAAGTTTTAGAGCACTTCATGCTTCCTGCTGCTGACCTGCTCTATGGAGATGGAGATTTCAAGTTCCAACAGGACTTGGCGCCTGCACACAGCGCAAAATCTACCCGTGCCTGGTTTACGGACCATGGTATTTCTGTTCTAAATTGGCCCGCCAACTCCCCTGACCTTAGCCCCATAGAAAATCTGTGGGGTATTGTGAAAAGGAAGATGCAGAATGCCAGACCCAAAAACGCAGAAGAGTTGAAGGCCACTATCAGAGCAACCTGGGCTCTCATAACACCTGAGCAGTGCCAGAAACTCGTCGACTCCATGCCACGCCGCGTTAACGCAGTAATTGAGGCAAAAGGAGCTCCAACCAAGTATTGAGTATTGTACATGCTCATATTTTTCATTTTCATACTTTTCAGTTGGCCAACATTTCTAAAAATCCCTTTTTTGTATTAGCCTTAAGTAATATTCTAATTTTGTGACACACGGAATTTTGGATTTTCATTTGTTGCCACTTCAAATCATCAAAATTAAATTAAATAAACATTTGAATGCATCAGTCTGTGTGCAATGAATAAATATAATGTACAAGTTACACCTTTTGAATGCAATTACTGAAATAAATCAAGTTTTTCCAAATATTCTAATTTACTGGCTTTTACCTGTAAACAAATAAAATATTTTGACATTTAGGGCAGACAATAGATGTATGGTGTATGCAAATATGAAATGGATAGTAATGTCGGATGATGGATCTCAATAAAAATTAAGTTAAAAAAATAAAAAATAAAAATAAACATAAAAGTCAAATAAATACGGAGCCCCTAAAGGGACATGGGGACAATTTTTTTTTTTAGATATGTATCTCGTGCGCACCAGAAACTAACTGGTGTGCACCAGAAAGCATTGGATGCGTGCGCATGGTTTGAGGTCTGTGTGAAAATGCCAGTTCAGGAGTTAATTCAGCTGTATTTCCAACTAGGACTTTCCCACATGTCTCTTTAGGGCTATTGTGGCAAAATGTGAATTCCTGCCAAAAATGTATTTCCTTCGCGGGGGCGCGCAGCGCTCGCTGAGCCTGCATTTTTGTCTTGGTCTGTCCACAGTGGGTTACTCGGTGTGAGACAAACACTTTATCTGTATGCTACGTGTTTGACATTATTTAAGACTTTATCATGCCCGGAAAATGACAGTTTGCCTCTTCTGTGGTATTGCTGAGATTTAAAGGAGTGTTGTTAGTCCCATGTTGATGTGATAAAAACTATGTCTTGTTTGGAAGATACACACAATTGTCCCTTTAGGGCACAGGTGTCAAACTCAAGGCCCGGGGTCCAGATGTGGCCCGCCACTTCATTTTATTTGGCCCTCAAAAGCCTGGAAGTAATATGTATCAATAAAGTACTATAACTTTTCTTACTAAATGTATTATTTCTTTCTATTTTGGGAGAAAAATATATAAATATGTACTCCATGTACCCGCAAATTATGTTAACTTAAATATTGTCTAATTATGCAAAAATATATTATCAAACATTCAAACCCTTTTTTTAATAGAAATACATACTAATAATAATGATTTCAAAGCAAGTTATCCATCAAATTGTGCGACGTAAAAGTAGCAATAGATTTCATGGTAAAATTGTGAAATTTACTGTGGTTTTTACAGCATTTTTCTCTAGATGAAAAAAACAGTACTTTTTTTTTTACTGTAATAAACAGTAGTGCTGTTTTGGCATTAACAATACACCGGAAAATTTACAGTTGTTGATTTGCGGTAAAAAACAAACAAACAAAAAAAACTGGCAGCTCAGGTTCCAAAATGTTACTGTAAAATTTCAGTTTTTTTTTAATTTACAGTACAAAAAGAAATGTAAATTTTACAGTAAAATTCTGGCAACTGAGCTGCCTTTTTTTTTTTAACCATAAAAACAGCAGTACTGTTTTTCTATTTAAAGTAAAATACACTAAATTTTGAAGTGAAATTATTGCAACTTACCATATTTCTTTTACATTTTAGTTTTTAAAAAATGTACTAATAAAATGCATTAAAATGATGTAATAACAGCATTCACTGTTAGATGCGGCCCTCTGGGGTCAAAACATAACTGCGGTGTGGCCCTCAGTGAAAATGACTTTGACACCTCTGCTTTAGGGGCTCCGTAGTCGGATGATGGATCTCAATAAAAATTGAATATATATTTTTTTTAATTAAAATAAAAAATAAAAGTCAAATAAACAACATCTAGATCAGGCCTGGGCAATTATTTTGACTCGGGGGCCACATTTAGAGAAAACAATGTGTCTGGGGGCCGGTATATCTATTTTTAGGAACACTAATACAAAACCTCACAATAATGTCTGATTGAATGCTAAAAACGTTATGACAGACCGCCTTAAAAAACGTAATGGAATTTCTCTGAATGATAAAACACTGAATATTGACAACATATGAATGCCACACCCCCTTTCGATCGACATATTTTACAATCAAGTGAAACGCAACAAAAAATGCAACAAACAGTGAAATATGAACGCGAAGGGTACAAAATAAACCCACCGACAATCTGCTATATCACTAAGCTGTGGCCAGCCACTTCATTTTATTTGGCCCTCAAAAGCCTGGAAGTAATATGCATCAATAAAGTACTATAACTTTTCTTACTAAATGTATTATTTCTTTCTATTTTGGGAGAAAAAATATATAAATATGTACTCCATGTACCCGCAAATTATGTTAACTTAAATATTGTCTAATTATGCAAAAATATATGATCAAACATTCAAACCATTTTTTTAATGGAAATAAATACTAATAATAATGATTTCAAAGCAAGTTATCCATCAAATTGTGCGACGTAAAAGTAGCAATAGATTTCATGGTAAAATTGTGAAATTTACTGTGGTTTTTACAGCATTTTTCTCGAGATGAAAAAAACAGCACTTTTTTTTTTACTGTAATAAACAGTAGTGCTGTTTTGGCATTAACAATACACCGGAAAATTTACAGTTGTTGATTTGCGGTAAAAAAAAAAACAAACAAAAAAAAACTGGCAGCTCAGGTTCCAAAATGTTACTGTAAAATTTCAGGTTTTTTTTATTTACAGTACAAAAAGAAATGTAAATTTGACAGTAAAATTCTAGCAACTGAGCTGCCTTTTTTTTTTTTAACCATAAAAACAACAGTACTGTTTTTCTATTTACAGTAAAATACACTAAATTTTGAGGTGAAATTATTGCAACTTATTTCTTTTACATTTTAGTTTCAAAAAATGTACTAATAAAATGCATTAAAATGATGTAATAACAGCATTCACTGTTAGATGCGGCCCTCTGGGGTCAAAACATAACTGCGGTGTGGCCCTCAGTGAAAATGACTTTGACACCTCTGCTTTAGGGGCTCCGTAGTCGGGTGATGGATCTCAATAAAAATTGAATAACTTTTTTTTAAAATTAAAATAAAAAATAAAAGTCAAATAAACAACATCTAGATCAGGCCTGGGCAATTATTTTGACTCGGGGGCCACATTTAGAGAAAACAATGTGTCTGGGGGCCGGTATATCTATTTTTAGGAACACTAATACAAAACCTCACAATAATGTCTGATTGAATGCTAAAAACGTTATGACAGACCGCCTTAAAAAAACGTAATGGAATTTCTCTGAACGATAAAACACTGAATATTGACAAAATATGAATGCCACACCCCCTTTCGATCGACATATTTTACAATCAAGTGAAACGCAACAAAAAAATGCAACAAACAGTGAAATATGAACGCGAAGGGTACAAAATAAACCCACCGACAATCTGATATATCACTAAGCTTTATAACTTTGTTGTGAAAATCTCCTTCCGCGTCTGTGGAAACGCTTCCCGCCCACACTGCTTGGTGCCTCGTCTGAGCTGCTATGACGTAGATGACCGTAGTAACTAATTAGATGACCATAGTAACTAATTAGATGACCATTGTAACTAATTAGATTACCATTGTAACTAATTAGATGACCATAGTAACTAATTAGATGACCATTGTAACTAATTAGATTACCATTGTAACTAATTAGATGAGCATAGTAACTGGTATGTCATCCCAAAGTGCAGATTCCAACCATTGAAATACTTAGTATAGTTGAAGACTTACGGTCATTAGAAAACATGAGTGCACATCATAATGGCAGCTACACTTTACATCTTAAACATCTAAAAAAATGATTTGGGAATGTCCGGCGGGCCAGATTGAAAAGCTCAACGGGCCGCATTTGACCCCCGGGCCTTAATTTGCTCAGGTCTGATCTAGATCTAGACCAGGGGTCGGCAACCTTTACCACTCAAAGAGCCATTTTGACCCATTCCCATAAATTAAAGAAAACAATAGGAGCCACAAAACTCTTTTGAAATTTAAAATGAAATAACACTACATACAAAGTTTTTTTTCCTGCTATGTATAAACCAGGGGTCTCAGACACGCGGCCCGCACCTTAATATGGAAATGTAATGTTGTGCGGCCCGCGAGTTTTATATGAAGGGCACTTGACAGCGTCACACTTGCCAACCCTCCCGATTTTTCCGGTTGACTCCCGAATTTCAGGGAAACTATTCTCTTGAATGTACCGTATTTTTCGCACTATAAGGCGCACCTAAAAACCACACATTTTCTCAAAAGCTGACAGTGCGGCTTATAACCCGGTGCGCTTTATATATGGATTAATATTAAGATTCATTTTCATAAAGTTTAGGTCTCGCAACTTCGGTAAACAGCCGCCATCTTTTTTCCCGGTAGAACAGGAAGCGCTTCTTCTTCTACGCAAGCAACCGCCAAGGTAAGCACCCGCCCCCATAGAACAGGAAACGCTTCTTCTTCTACTGTAAGCAACCACCCGCCCGCGTAGAAGAAGAAAAAGCGCGCGGATATCACCGTACGTTTCATTTCCTTTGTGTGTTTACATCTGTAAAGACCACAAAATGGCTCCTACTAAGCGACAGGGATCCGGTTCATGAAAAGACGCAATCTCTCCATCCGCACACGGATTACTATTTCACAGCAACTGATATTCCTGTGAACCGCACTGTGGATACAACGGGAGCACGTACGGTGAATATTCGCACCACAGGGAATGAGAAGTCATCCTTCACTGTGGTTCTAGCTTGCCATGCTAATGGCCAGAAACTTCCACCCATGGTGATATTCAAAAGGAAGACCTTGCCAAAAGAGACCTTTCCAGCCGGCGTCATCATAAAAGCTAACTCGAAGGGATGGATGAAGAAAAGATGAGCGAGTGGTTAAGGTAAGTTTAAGTTTACGCGAAGAGGCCGGGTGGCTTTTTTCACGCAGCTCTGTCCATGTTGATATACGATTCCATGCGCGCCCACATCACGCTGGTTTTTAATATATTATTAAAGTTTGACTGACCTATCTGACTGTTTTTTTGACATTCCTTTAGCGCAGTTAGATGCGGCTTACAACACCGGGCGGCTTATAGGTGGACAAAGTTTTGAAATATGCCGTTCATTGAAGGCGCGGTTTATAACCCAGGGCGCCTTATGGTGCGGAAAATACGGTATGCCGATTTTCACCCAAACAACAATAATAAGGGCGTGCCGTGATGTCACTACCTTTAGCGCCCTCTTCGGCTTGAACAAACAGCTTGCCAGCCCAGTTACATGTTATATGAGGCTTCTGCAGACACACATAAGTGAATGCAAGCATACTTGTTCAACAGCCATACAGATCACACTGAGGGTGGCGATATAAACAACTTTAACACTCTTACTAATATGCGTCACACTGTGAACCCACACCAAACAAGAATGACAAACACATTTCGGGAGAACATCCGCACCGCACCGCAACACAACAGCACAAATACCCAGAATCCCATGCATCCCTAACTCTTCCGGGCTACTTTATACACCCCCGCTACCACCAAAGCCCGCCACCCCAACCCTGCCCCCCCACACATCAACAACACCCCCCCCCCCCCACCCCCCGTGCGTAGATTGAGGTGAGCGGGGTTTGGTGGTAGCAGGGTGTGTAATGTAGCCCGGAAGAGTTAGGGATGCATGGGATTCTGGGTATTTGTTCTGTTGTGTTTATGTTGTGTTACGGTGTGGATGTTCTCCCGAAATGTGTTTGTCATTCTTGTTTGGTGTGGGTTCACAGTGTGGCGCATATTAGTAAGACTACTGTAACGTATTATTTTCGGGTCTCCCTATGTCTAGCATTAAAAGACTACAATTGGTACAAAATGCGGCTGCTAGACTTTTGACAAGAACAAGAAAGTTTGATCATATTACGCCTATACTGTATATACACCTTTATATACATATATACATATATATATACCTATACTGGCTCACCTGCACTGGCTTCCTGTGCACTTAAGATGTGACTTTAAGGTTTTACTACTTACGTATAAAATACTACACGGTCTAGCTCCGTCCTATCTTGTCGATTGCATTGTACCATATGTCCCGGCAAGAAATCTGCGTTCAAAGAACTCCGGCTTATTAGTGATTCCCAGAGCCCAAAAAAAGTCTGCGGGCTATAGAGCGTTTTCTATTGGGGCTCCAGTACTATGGAATGCCCTCCCGGTAACAATTAGAGATGCTACCTCAGTAGAAGCATTTAAGTCCCATCTTAAAACTCATTTGTATACTCTAGCCTTTAAATAGCCCCCCTGTTAGACCAGATGATCTGCCGTTTTTTTTCTTTTCTCCTCTGCTCCCCTATTCCTTGTGGAGGGGGGGGGCACAGGTCCAGTGGCCATGGATGAAGTGCTGGCTGTCCAGAGTCGGGACCCGGGGTGGACCGCTCGCCTGTGCATCGGCTGGGAACATCTCTGCGCTGCTGACCCGTCTCCGCTCGGGATGGTGTCCTGCTGGCCCCACTATGGACTGGACTCTTACTATTATGTTGGATCCACTATGGACTGGACTCTCACAATATTATGTCAGACCCACTCGACATCCATTGCTTTCGGTCTCCCCTAGGGGGGGGGGGGGGGGGGGGGGGGTTACCCACATATGCGGTCCTCTCCAAGGTTTCTCATAGTCATTCACATCGACGTCCCACTGGGGTGAGTTTTTCCTTGCCCTTATGTGGGCTTTGTACCGAGGATGTCGTTGTGGCTTGTGCAGCCCTTTGAGACACTTGTGATTTAGGGCTATATAAATAAACATTGATGGATTGAAACATTGAAGAGTGTTATAGTTGTTTATACGGCCACCGTCAGTGTGATCTGTATGGCTGTTGAACAAGTATGCCTTGCTGTCATTTAGTGTGTGAGCAAACGCCGCATACAAAATGTGACTGGGCCGGCACGCTGTTTCTTAGGTGAAAAAGCGAACGCAACGACGGGTTGTAGAGGACGCAAAATGCAGTGCCATCACGGCACGACCCTCAATTTTGTTGTCCGGGTGAAAATCGGAGAATGTTTGCCCTGGGAGAGGCAGTGAAGTCTCCCGGAAAAATCGGGAGGGTTGGCAAGAATGCAGCTGAGCCGCATCAGAGTGGTCAAAGAGCCGCATGCAGCTCCGGAGCCGCGGGTTGCCGACCCCTGATCTAGACCCAAGACAGTTAATAACATGTGAACAGTTCACATCATGAATATAACATGCTAACAATAACATACTTTCAGGTCCTTTGGGTGGAATTATTACACCGGTAGTGTAAGGTGTGTAGTAGTCAGAGGTGGGTAGTAACGCGCTACATTTACTCCGTTACATCTACTTGAGTAACTTTTGGGATAAATTGTACTTCTAAGAGTAGTTTTAATGCAACATACTTTTACTTTTACTTGAGTATATTTATAGAGAAGAAACGCTACTTTTACTCCGCTACTTTTATCTACATTCAGCTTGCTACTTGCTACTATTTTTTATCGATCTGTTAATGCACGCTTTGTTTGTTTTGGTCTGTCAGACAGACCTTCATAGTGCCTGCGTTTCAACAAATACAGTCACTGGTGACGTTCACTCCGTTCCACCAATCAGATGCAGTCACTGGTGACGTTGGACCAATCAAACAGAGCCAGGCGGTCACATGATCTGACAAGTTGAAGAACTTATTGGGGTGTTACCATTTAGTGGTCAATTGTACGGAATATATACTGTACTGTGCAATCTACTAATAAAAGTTCCAATCAATCAATCAAAAATGTGAAGGAAAAAAGACCTTTTTTTTATTTCAACCGTACATCCCGTCAAAAGCCTAAAGACTGACTGCACAGTTCCTGTCTTCACAATAAAAGTGCCGCTCCATCGCGCCTGCGCTTTCAAAATAAGAGTTTGAGTTTGAGTTTGAGTTTATTTCGAACATGCAAGTATACAACATGATACATCACAATCTCCAGTTTCTCTTTTCAACATGTTCGAAAAGGAGTAGGAAGAAGCAGAGCTTATTTAATCCTACCCCTTTTCTTTTACATAACAGTTGCTAAAACTTTTGTTCACTTCCTGTTCTCAATTTATTCACAATATACTCCATTAGTAATCACAATAAAATAAGTAAATAAATAATAATTGGTGAAGTAAGTTACATTTCATATGTTGAAATAAGTAAGATTATTTTGTGAGTGAAAGAATGAAAGAATGGATGAGTTAAATAAATTCAGAATGTTTATCATGGTTCTTCTTCTTTGTACTTTGTAAATCTCCGAAAGCCAGCGCAAACAAGCTAGCAAGCTACGGAGTTTGCCGCCAATGTATTTCTTGTAAAGTGTATAAAAACGAATATGGAAGCTGGACAAATAAGATGCCAAAAAGCAACCACTTTCATGTGGTATTAGACAGAAAGGAGGAACTTTTTTTCTCCTCCATTTGAAAACGTGGACGTTATCATCACTACTGTCTGATTACAATCAATGCAAGTCATCAGAATCAGGTAATACACCAACTTATATTCTTGTCTTCATGAAAGAAAGGAATCTATATGTGTTAAACATGCATGTATATTCATTAAAACACCTTTAACATGTAAACAAAAACGGCAAAATAAATAAATATAAATTATATACTGTATATATCAATGTATGTATATATCAATATATATATATATATATATATATATATATGATATGTGTGTGTATGTTACTCATCAGTTACTCAGTACTTGAGTAGTTTTTTCACAACATACTTTTTACTTTTACTCAAGTAAATATTTGGGTGACTACTCCTTACTTTTACTTGAGTAATAAATCTCTAAAGTAACAGTACTCTTACTTGAGTACAATTTCTGTCTACTCTACCCACCTCTGGTAGTAGTATGAGGTGTATTATACTGTATACTAATAGTGTAAGTGTGTACTTAAGTGTAGTGTACTTGACAAGACTAGTAGACCATTGAACAAAAAGTAATGATGTTAGCTTTATAGGAACCGATTTTTGATTGATTGAGACTTTTATTAGTAGATTACACAGTACAGTAAATATTCCGTACAATTGACCACTAAATGGTAACAGCCGAATACGTTTTTCAACTTGTTTAAGTTTAATTAATTCATGGTGAACACAATAGAAAAGGCCGACGGAGGAACTTTCTAGAAGTAAGCTAGCAGGGAAGTAAAAGTCAACAATAGCTGAATTATTACGTCGCACTTGACCAGTTTTACTGGTTTATTGCTACATGGCTAACTTCTTCGTTAGCGACGACGACAAAGTTGACTTTTCTCCGGAAACCGAAGCGAACCTCGTCGATGGTGACGGCGTCGTAAAAGCTTGTCCTACCGTGTGGTCTTCTGCCGTATTCCTCCTCTTCTTCTTCCTGCCATGACAGAAACTTTACACCGCAGGTCTTTCCCCCCCCTCCTCCCTTCGACACACCACGTGACCTGCCCATCCCCGTGACGTCACAGGCCGGGTGGAGGAACTTACCTGTTTGAAAGAAACAGCCGGAAGCGGAAATACCCAAGCGTTCTCCAAAACAAAATGTTGTCGAAACTGGTGCAACTCTTGTCGAGGCATTCCTTTCTAAGAGACTGCCTCGAGTATTATAGTTTTTGATGAAGTTAACAATCACTAGTATCAGTCAGACGATAATATGTAGATTGGAATAATAATTAATTTACACAAATATTACTCTATTGGTGGGAATTAGTGATGGGTTGATGAGGCGTTTCGACACATTGCAAAACTGTATTGATACTGTGTCGATACTGTGTCACTAAATACTGACATCTACTGGACATTAAAAATCCCTACAGGCAACCTATGGACCGACTCAACTGACACTGATTGTATGCCCTAGTACAGGGGTCACCAACCTTTTTGAAACCAAAAACTACTTCTTGGGTACTGATTAATGCGAAGGGCTACCAGTTTGATACACACTTAAATAAATAAATATATTGTCATTTGTAAGTTACACGTAAGTGTGATTTAAACAAGAATAGCTAAATAAATAAATGTATATATATAAAAAAAATGGGTATTTCTGTCTGTCATTCCGTCGTACATTTTTTTTTTCCTTTTACGGAAGGTTTTTTGTAGAGAATAAATGATGAAAAAAACACTTCATTGAACGGTTTAAAAGAGGAGAAAACACGAAAAAAATTAAAATAAAATTTTTAAACATAGTTTATCTTCAATTTCGACTCTTTATAATTCAAAATTCAACCGACAAAAAGAAGAGAAAAACTAGCTTATTTGAATCTTTTTGAAAAAATAAAAAAAAGAATTTTCGGGTCATCATTAGTCATTTAGGATCTTCAGCTCTCACTGGATCGGTTCGCAGCTGAGTGTGAAGCGACTGGGATGAGAATCAGCACCTCCAAGTCCGAGTCCATGGTTCTCGCCCGGAAAAGGGTGGAGTGCCATCTCCGGGTTGGGGAGGAGATCTTGCCCCAAGTGGAGGAGTTCAAGTACCTCGGAGTCTTGTTCACGAGTGAGGGAAGAGTGGATCGTGAGATCGACAGGCGGATCGGTGCGGCGTCTTCAGTAATGCGGACGCTGTATCGATCCGTTGTGGTGAAGAAGGAGCTGAGCCGGAAGGCAAAGCTCTCGATTTAGCGGTCGATCTACGTTCCCATCCTCACCTATGGTCATGAGCTTTGGGTTATGACCGAAAGGACAAGATCACGGGTACAAGCGGCCGAAATGAGTTTCCTCCGCCGGGTGGCGGGGCTCTCCCTTAGAGATAGGGTGAGAAGCTCTGTCATCCGGGGGGAGCTCAAAGTAAAGCCGCTGCTCCTCCACATGGAGAGGAGCCAGATGAGGTGGTTCGGGCATCTAGTCAGGATGCCACCCGAGCACCTCCCTAGGGAGTTGTTTAGGGCACGTCCGACCGGTAGGAGGCCACGAGGAAGACCCAGGACACGTTGGGAAGACTATGTCTCCCGGCTGGCCTGGGAACGCCTCGGGATCCCCCGGGAGGAGCTGGACAAAGTGGCTGGGGAGAGGGAAGTCTGGGCTTCCCTGCTTAGGCTGCTGCCCCCGCGACCCGACCTCGGATAAGCGGAAGAAGATGGATGGATGGATGGATGCATTAGTAATTTTTCCTGATTAAGATACATTTTAGAATTTTGATGACATGTTTTAAATTGGTTAAAATCCAATCTGTACTTTGTTAGAATATTTAACAAATTGGACCAAGCTATATTTCTAACAAAGACAAATCAGTATTTCTTCTAGATTTTCCAGAACAAAAATTTTAAAAGAAATTCAAAATACTTTGAAATAAGATTTAAATTTGATTCGACAGATTTTCTAGATTTGCCAGAATAATTTTTTTGAATTTTAATCATAGTAAGTTTGAAGAAATATTTCACAAATATTCTTCGTCGAAAAAACAGAAGCTAAAATATTTATTATTCTTTACAATAAAAAAATAAATAAATTTACTTGAACATTGATTTAAATTGTCAGGAAAGAAGAGGAATAAATTTAAAAGGTAAAAAGGTATATTTGTTTCAAAATCCTAAAATCATTTTTAAGGTTGTATTTTTTCTCTAAAATTGTATTTCTAAAAGTAATAAGAAGCTAAGTAAAAAATAAATGAATTTATTTAAACAAGTGAAGACCCATCCATCCATCCATTTTCTACCGCTTATTCCAAGTGAAGACCAAGTCTTTAAAATATTTTCGTGGATTTTCAAATTCTATTTGAGTTTTGTCTCTTTTAGAATGAAAAATGTCGAGCAAAGCGAGACCAGCTTGCTAGTAAATAAATAAAATTTAAAAAATAGAGTCAGCTCACTGGTAAGTGCTGCTCTTTGAGCTATTTTTAGAACAGGCCAGCGGGCGACTGATCTGGTCCTTACGGGCTACCTGGTGACCGCGGGCACCGCGTTGGTGACCCCTGCCCTAGTATATACAATAATATAAACCAAGTCATTGTATTTCATTTAGGATTATTTCATATCTTCATTTAAATAAAAATATATTTGTATCTTTTTTAGATACAGTCAATAAATAATGTGAACATGATTGTGGACTGGGAATTTTTTTAATATTATTTTTTTTACACATTTTTATAAAAAGAAAGAAAAAAAAAGAAGTTTTTCCGACGTATTACATTTTAGACGATTTCTCTTCTTAGTTATTATTTCTCCGGCTGTAGAAAAGAGCCGCTCACAGGGCACAGAGGAGGCGTCAGTGCGACACAGTTGGCGTATCGGTCACGTGACCAAAACAGCTCATGATCGGTCACGTGACTTTCTAAAACCGACACAGGGTTTTGCTCTATGAGCTCGACGCATGCGCCGATGCATCGGTGTTGCCGGACCCATCACTAGTGGGAATTATTCTGAAATATTGGCTATAATTGTATTTTTTGTGTTTTTTTGTCGTAAACATTCCATAAGGCGGTGCCATATGTCCATGCTTCAGCAGTCACATCACAATTTTCCAAAGAAAACGCGTAGCATTTTAACAATATATAAAAAATACACACATTAACAAGTACGAATTAAATTCATTAATGGATATAAAATGTATAAATAATGACATGATAAAATGTGAGTACAAAATTGTACTACCATAACTGGTGTATGTATGCTTTAACTACTATCCTTTAAGGCATACTTGCCAACCCTCCCGGATTTTCCGGGAGACTCCCGAAATTCAGCGCCTCTCCAGAAAACCTCCCGGGACAAATTTTCTCCCGAAAATCTCCCGAAATTCAGGCGGAGTGACGTGTTGACAGCCTGTTCTCACGTCCGCTTTCCCATAATATAAACAGCTAATGATGGAGGGCGAGTTCTTGGTTTCTTATGTGGGCTTATTGTTAGACAGTTTCATTAACGTCCTCCCAGCGCGGTAACAACACACAACAACAGCAGTCACGTTTTTGTCCCCCGTAAAGCAGTTCGTCTGCCGTAAACAGCAATGTTGTGACACTTTTAAACAGGACAATACTGCCATCTACTGTACATGCATATGTGACCCACCCATAATGTGTCACATTTTTGTGTTGATTTATTTATTTTATTTTGTGGTTTGAATTCGTTTTTGGAGCTGTCATTACAGATTTATCAGTATTCACATTGGTCAGTAGGGGGCAGTAGGGCGTTTCTTCCCAATTGAATGCTATCACCTGCAGACCGGAAGTGTCTTGTCATTCTGATGAGCGCGACCAGTCTGTGAACAATTGCAACGTCCTTTTTCCTCCTGTATAACAGGTTAGTTTTGGTGAATCAACTCACTGAATAATATCCATGTGATCTTTATAAGTTTAAGTACACATTCTGATGGTGGAGCCTAACTCTAAAGTGTTTGTGAGTTGTAGTTTGTATTTGTGAATGAATCCAGTGCACAGCTGCAGTAATCAATACAAAAAGGCGACGTGAGTGCGCAATGTTTATATAGGAACTTCTAATCCTAATTCAGACTCCCAAATTAGAGCTCCCGTTTTCTTATTGATTTTATAATGTATATTTGTATAATGTGTGTGTTCTGAAATAGTGACAGAGAATAGAACAAGGATGGACAATTCAACCCTTAACTCAACAATGAGTAGATGAGTGTTATGTGTGTGTATATGTGTAAATAAATGAACACTGAAATTCAAGTATTTCTTTTATTTATATATATATATATATATATATATATATATATATATATATATATATATATATATATATATATGTAATAAAATATATATATATAGCTAGAATTCACTGAAAGTCAAGTATTTCTTATATATATATATATATCTTAACCACGCCCCCAACCAAAAATACACACATTAACAAGTAAGAATTAAACTCATTAATGGATATAAAATGTATAAATAATGACATGATAAAATGTGAGTACAAAATTGTATGCTTTAACTACTATCCTTAAGAACAGGGGTTAACGTTTTTGACCTGTTTATTTCCACTGAAATAGTGATTGATCCTATTCAATAATTATATCTAAACTATTTAAAGTTTACAACCTTGTCAAATAATATTAAAACCACAAAGTTTTTATTTATTTAACACATAAGCCTTATGTTTAGGTTAGAAAAACTAACCAAATGTACTGCATAAGAACGGTATCAGAAATAAATGACGAAAAATAGATTTACATGCAATTATGTTGTGCTAAAATGAATAAACTAAATTAATAATAATAATAATGTTTCTTAACTAAACTGTCTTTAAAAAAAAAGTGCAAATGAAAATTCAGTCATTACTGCCACCAGCGGTGGAAAAGTGTATTGCAACTGAGTACTGCTGCGGCATAGCAGAGAAGCGTTTTTTGGGCGGTCCTCTAGGAGGCGCTCGCGGCCCAAAAAATGGGTTAAGAAACACTACTTTAAGAATAATAAACCAGGAAAGTGAATCCAAATAAAAATAAACTAAATAAATATATATATATATATATATATATATTTTAAACTAAATAAACACACATATATATATATACACATGTATTCAATGTTTTAAATAAAATAAAAAATCCAAACGCTGATACCTTTTCTTTAACGTGGGACTCACTCCATAGTCCATACTTGCCAACCCTCCCGAATTTTCCGGTAGACTCCCGAAATTCAGCGCCTCTCCCGAAAACCTCCCGGGACAAATATTCTCCCGAAAACCTCCCGATTTCCAGCCGGAGCTGGAGGCAACGCCCCCTTCAGCTCCATGTGGACCTGAGTGAGAACAGACGGGAGGACAACAGGGTGACAAGAACTAAATCATCCAGACTAGAGATAAATTGTATTATTATGTTTATCTTACCTAAAAATAAATATATTTATTAATTAAAAAAAACAAAAAAAACTAAATACATTTTTACTATATTTTGCTAAAAACATCAAAATGAATTGTATTTTTATTTGTATTTTTTCTGACTCCTTATTACATCCAGCCATATAATTATACATTAAAATAAACATATTTGAAATAATTCATTTAAAATGACCATATTTAATTATTAAAATAATTGCTTGTTTATCAACAAGTCTAACATTTTATTCATTACATTTTGAAGCTCTCAGAAGCCAAGTTATGTTATATTCCTTAATATTTATTTATGCAAGTTTGAAGTATCAATTATCTAATCACAGTTTTGTTTGCATATTTTCAGGATATATATATATATATATACATATATACATACATAAAAATATACATATATATATATACATATTAGAGATGCGCGGTTTGCGGACACAACCGCGGAGTCCGCGGATCGGGCGGATGAAATTAAAAAAAATAAGACTTTATCCGCGCGCGGGTCGGGTCGGGTGGATTAATTAGATATATTTTTTTTTTTTTTTTTTTTTTTTGCGGGTGGCAGTTAAACCAATTGGGAAATATATATACATAGTTAAATGTTGTTACCCACATACGAAAAACGAGCAGGCACCTGCAGCATATGCCACAACAGAAGAAAAAAAAAAAAAGAGATGGACACTTTTACGGAGCGGAGAAGGGACGCCTCGCCGGGGTCCGGGACCGAGGCCCCTTCCCCCGAGAGGGGCCCACCAGGAGCCGTAGCTGAGGCGATCCGCGAGAAGGGCCCGACGCACGTCCAGGGTCACCACCGCGCCCACCGCACCGACACCCCGCCTCGTCCGCCTTCGCCGCGGCCGGCGTCACGCGCAGCAGGTAAGCAGCTTACCTGCCCGCCACCCCCGTGGCCGGGGGCTCGTAACAGGGGTCACTCCGCGCGCTCCGCCCGCGCAGCTTACCTGCCCGCCACCCCTGTTGCCGGGGGCGCGTAACAGGGGTCACTCCGCGCGCAGTGCGCTCACGAAGGGGGTGGGGCTCACCCTGGTTGATATAGACAGCAGGACGGTGGCCATGGAAGTCGGAACCCGCTAAGGAGTGTGTAACAACCCACCTGCCGAATCAAAATGAAAATGGATGGCGCTGGAGCGTCGGGCCCATACCCGGCCGTCGCCGGCAGCGAGACGCGCTTGGAGGTGCGCTCAGCGCGGCTCCCCATATGATTGCGCACTGGTGTGCGTCTGGGTCGTGACAGCGTGGCACGCGAAAGTCTGTGCTGCATTGGATCAGTCTCCTTTCTTTAACAGGCAAAAGCTTTATAACCTCAGTGAGGTTATAAAGCTTGTGCACCAAACACGAAGCAAGGCCATGGTGCAGGAGAACAAAGGACTTCTTTCATTTAAGGTTTGTGATAAACCATCAAACTCATTCGTTAAAAGGACTCTATAGTAATATAAAGCGAATTTTTCTGGACATTATCATGCAAGAAAAGTTTATTTTTGGGACCGCGATCACCGCGTAATGATTTTTAAAGGTTGCATTACAAACATTTAACTGTCCCATGTGATCAGCCAGTGCGATTGGAAATCCATGCTCAATTATTGCCTCCGTAAATAAAACTTCGGCATTTATCACATCCAAAGAATCTGTTTGGGCGACGAAAAACGTTGAAAGTTTTCCACTTGTATCGCTAGCAACGGCATTAGACTTGTGTTTTTTTGTCCCAACGTGGTCTTTTACATCGCTAATTCCTCCGTGTCCGATCGAAAAATCTTGTCTGCACAAGGTGCAATTCGCGTAGTTTTCACCCTTTTTTTTTTTTTTAATTAATGAAAAACCCGGAATAGGTTGATGAAAACCGTACGAATTACGGGAAAACCGGAGTAGTTGGCAGGCTCACTAATGCCTTGCATCATCTATATTAGATCGGGCGGATGGCGGGCGGGTGCAGTTCTGATCAAACGTTACATCGGGTGGATGGCGGATGGTTGACGACTTTCTGACGCGGTTGCGGATTAAATAAATTGCCTATCCGCCCATCTCTAATACATATATATATATACATACATATATATGTATATATATACACATATATATATATATATATATATATGTATGAAATACTTGACTTGGTGAATTCTAGCTGTCAATATACTCCTCCCCTCTTAACCACGCCTCCAACCACGCCCCCCCCACCACCTCCCGAAATCGGAGGTCTCAAGGTTGGCAAGTATGCCATAGTCCAGTTGCCAGTCGGCTGGCGGGCAATTGTTGACGACAAATTTGCATGTGCACGAAAAACGTCTCTCAATCAAACGGCTCACAACTGCGAATCGGTTCTCATTGTTCGCTTGAAAGAGCCGTTCAAAAGGCTCGACTCGTTCGCAAACATCCACATTAATGTAAAAAGAAGCATCTGGAAACATTTGGTTGACTCACGTTCGGCTTTTATTTTGAAATCAGCATTAATGCTGCTGACGGTATAACGAGCCAAACCATTAAAAATCCATACGTTTGACTCTGATGAAACGTACAAACACAAACATTGACAAACTTATTCTCTGTGGTTAAAGGTGCAATTTGTCAAAGCCTGCACATGCTAACGGCTAACGCCTGTCATGTAGTGCCTTTTCCTGCCTCCAGAGGCGACAGTGAGACAATGGTGTTCACCAAATTGGGACGTTGGTATGGTTTCACAATCATGCTTTAAAGGCCTTTATGCTAATGTACTCCCCCTACTGGCTGGAATTTGCCTACCAAATCGAACCTTTAACGATGTGTTTGCATTACATTAAAAGTGACCTTGAGGGGTGTGAAGAATTCACCGTCACACAATAAAAGCCCCTTCAAGTTTGAAATCATAACACGAGAACACTGGAGTCAAGGGGAACACACCAATACAGCATCAGTACGTGGGAATATTGCATATATATTTTTGCAGAAATGGCTTTTTAGGTCACAGCGAGGTCACATGACACACACGAGGAATGTTTCCAAACAGGTTTGCGCACACCGACGACGTGTAGGACTTGTGTGCCATGCAGATATGCAACTCTCGCCTTTGTCTTTTCCCCTTACACTCCCACGATGCTTTGCGACATTTACAACAAAATGGTTCCTAAAACCGTTCTCGTTCCTTTAAGTGGAGGTTCTTCCCAGAATGCACCCCGCTGCCGGTGGAATGTAAACTAACACTGTTACCTCGCGCAAGAACATGTTTGATGATTTGTTCTTGTCGCCACGTCCAAAGTTTCCTCCCGCTCCTTCTCTTTCAGTCCACGGTGACGTTGCTTCACACGTAGAAAAACACTGCAGAGAGTTTGAATCCCGCACTAACGGCCTGGTCTCTGATGTGAGGTGACAATACTGACAGAAATAAAGTGCACTGGAAGTGAAGAGCAGCATGATGATGACACAAAGAGTGTAAATATGGCTCTTAAAGGGCAATTTCAAAGAGCTCTTTAGGTAAAAGTGTTGGATAAAACCGGAGTTATTGCTCTCGGAGGGACAGCATCTTGTCTGGGATCAGCGTCCGTACTCGACTCGTTACAGCAGGAGAGCCTCAGTAGGGAATTTGGTTCTGGTAATATTGCAGCATGTCGTACGTCTTGCTCCTGGCAGGGAGTGAAAGATAATGCATGAACGCAACATGGAGGAAGTACAACATTTTCTTATCTTGTCCTTTTTAGTTGTACCTGCTACTGAGGAAGCAGCTTTGGATCACCTTGATGATGAACGCTGCGGCTTCTTTCTCGCTCATCTGGGGGTTAAACCTTCCTCTGAGAAGTGGAAAACAACACGTTCATGGTAGGGATGTCCCGATCCAGGTTTTTGCACTTCCGATACCGATATTGTTTTTGCATTTCCGATCCGATACCGATACTCAGGGCCGGCCCGTGGCATAGGCCGTATAGGCAAATGCTAAGGGCGCCGTCCATCAGGGGGCGCCACGCCAGTGCCACAAATGTTGGAGAAAAAAAAAAAAGAAAAGAAAAAAGTTGGTACTCCATCCATCCATCTTCTTCCGCTTATCCGAGGTCGGGTCGCGGGGGCAGCAGCCTAAGCAGGGAAGCCCAGACTTCCCTCTCCCCAGCCACTTCGTCCAGCTCCTCCCGGGGGATCCCGAGGCGTTCCCAGGCCAGCCGGGAGACATAGTCTTCCCAACGTGTCCTGGGTCTTCCTCGTGGCCTCCTACCGGTTGGACGTGCCCTAAACACCTCCTTAGGGAGGCGCTCGGGTGGCATCCTGACCAGATACCCGAACCACCTCATCTGGCTCCTCTCGATGTGGAGGAGCAGCGGCTTTACTTTGAGCTCCCCCCGGATGACAGAGCTTCTCACCCTATCTCTAAGGGAGAGCCCCGCCACCCGGCGGAGGAAACTCATTTCGGCCGCTTGTACCCGTGATCTTGTCCTTTCGGTCATAACCCAAAGCTCATGACCATAGGTGAGGATGGGAACGTAGATCGACCGGTAAATTGAGAGCTTTGCCTTCCGGCTCAGCTCCTTCTTCACCACAACGGATCGATACAGCGTCCGCATTACTGAAGACGCCGCACCGATCCGCCTGTCGATCTCACGATCCACTCTTCCCCCACTCGTGAACAAGACTCCGAGGTACTTGAACTCCTCCACTTGGGGCAAGATCTCCTCCCCAACCCGGAGATGGCACTCCACCCTTTTCCGGGCGAGAACCATGGACTCGGACTTGGAGGTGCTGATTCTCATCCCAGTCGCTTCACACTCAGCTGCGAACCGATCCAGTGAGAGCTGAAGATCCTGGCCAGATGAAGCCATCAGGACCAAATCATCTGCAAAAAGCAGAGACCTAATCCTGCAGCCACCAAACCAGATCCCCTCAACGCCTTGACTGCGCCTAGAAATTCTGTCCATAAAAGTTATGAACAGAATGGGTGACAAAGGGCAGCCTTGGCGGTACTATTATTTCTAAATACAAAAAATAATCCCACGTTAATTAAAATGCAAAGTAAAGCCTATCTAATAGAAATATTATTTGTTACAACATTACGCCCCCCTCCCCCCCCTCCCCCGCACGGTGCGCCCCCTCCCTTCCCGTATCATGACATCAAAAAATCAACGGCCAAAACTGTCAGGTGCCCAAGGAAGAAAAAAGAGAAAAGAAGAGGGGTAGAAACGAGAAAAGACAAGAGGTAGCAGGTAGGTAACGTTAGCCTACATGAAATGATTTGTCTGTTACAGAATGTGATAGTAACCTGGCTTTTTAGCATTAAGCTAATGCTACATGATTCGGCAATTGCTAATCAATAATAAATAGCTAGTTCTGTTTTAACGTCGGGTTAATATTGTGGAGGGGGCTAAATTGTTATGGAAAATAATAATGTAACGTTAGGTAATTACAGTACTCCCACCTTACATTCCTTGTATTAGATCTTTTAAGCAGGTGTTTTTTGTTTACATTGTTATTGCCTTCTGGTTAGATAATGTTTGCCCTGCAGGTAATAGTCACTTTTCCACCCCTTTATATATTAGGTATAGTTGTAAGTAAAAAAAAAAAGGTCAAAGACAAAGCTATTCGGTTTCTTGTGAGTATATACACTTCACTGCCGATGTGGGGGGGCGCCACCTAAAATCTTGCCTAGGGCGCCGATACTGACCGATACCGATACTGGCCTATCCGAGCATGTATTAAAGTTTAAAGTTATTTAGCCTACTTAGTTGTCAGAATCATGTTGAAAAGGGTTTTAGTACTCTTGATAACAACTAGCCAGCTGAATTAGGGGAGTTTGAATTATACACAATGGTTGGTAACAAGAAACTGACCTGTTTATTCAAGGATAAACACAAAATAGACAAAATTATACATGACAAACAGAAATGGCATCATTGAACTAGGGCTGGGCGATATGGCCTTTTTTTAATATTGCGATATTTTAAGGCCATATTGCGATACACGATATATATCTCGATATTTTGCCTTAGCCTTGAATGAACACTTGATGCATATAATCACAGCAGTATGATGATTCTATGTGTTTTGATTGATTGATTGAGACTTTTATTAGTAGGTTGCACAGTGAAGTACATATTCCGTACAATTGACCACTAAATGGTAACACCCCAATAAGTTTTTCAACTTGTTTAAGTCGGGGTCCACTTAAATTGATTCATGATACAGATATATACTATCATCATAATACAGTCATCACACAAGATAATCACATTGAATTATTTACATTATTTATAATCCAGGGTGTGGAGGGGGGCGCCGGATGTAAGTGTCAAAAAGACAGCCAAAAGAGTTTGATATGAGAATAAATCTAAAGTTAAAATATAGGGTAGAAATGCACCCATTTGCAGGAAATGTAGTCTTGATTTTTAAAATGTTCTTTCAAGGCTTGCATGTCTACATTAAAACATTCTTCTTCATACTGCATTAATATATGCTACTTTTAAACTTTCATGCAGAGAGGGAAATCACAACTAAAAAAATCACTATTTTTTTCATCCGGTGTTGATGTGGAAATTTTTGCCTCGGCATTTTGATGGTGTGGACGTGTGGCACCGAACGGAGATAAGCGTCTCGACAGACGTCACAATATTTGAACAATGATGACAAAAACTGTTTTCTCTGTCGTGTCCCTGTGTCGAAAATTGTTATGCGCTTATTTTTTTATTTGATTTTGTGCGTGGCATAGATTTGCTATGCGCAGAGGACGCTTAAACAGTGCGCAATTGCACAGGCGAGCACCTTAGAGGGAGCGTTTTTCGCACGGCTGCGCTAGCATCACAGCTAACGTTAGCCATGCTGCTACCTCTGTGCTCGGGGAGGACGTATACGTATGTGACGTATGTAAGAAGGTGCACTTGCTGTCTGTGAGAGGGAGACACAGTAAAGAGTGAGAAGAGCCTGTCGTGTAATGCCAGCAGCTGTGGATGTGTTGAAGGTGTGCTGGAAAATGCGGAACGGAAATTACGGAGCAGCAGAAAAGTGGAATGTATTATTTAAATAGGTGCGTTGGAAAACACGGACCGGAGTTTTTTTTTTAAACTGGATCTGGATCGGCATTTTCCCATGCCTTGCCGATACGCAATTTTTGGCAAATATCGGCAGCCGATCCGATCCAAATATCGGATCAGGACATCCCTAGTTCATGGTAAGTTCCACTTTTGTCCAGTGCTGTACAAATGTATGCATGCAAGGAAAGTCCCAATAATGGCTGACTTTACTACTAGGTAGAGATGTCCGATAATGGCTTTTTTGCCAATATCCGATATCGTTCAACTCTTAATTACCAATTCCAATATCAACTGATACCGATATATACAGTCGTGGAATTAACACATTATTATGCCTAATTATGTTGTGATGCCCCGCTGGATGCATTAAACCAGGGGTGCTCATTACGTCGATCGCGAGCTACCGGTCGATCTCGGAGGGTGTGTCAGTCGATCACCAGCCAGTCATTAAAAAAATAGTCCTAAAAATGAGCGATCATAAATCTTCACTATGACGTCACTTTCGTCACTTGATTGACATTCACGGCACCCGAGGGTCTTCTGAGATGACGCTGGCTGCTGCCAGCTCATTAAAATTACCGACTGGAAGGCGAGAAACACTTTATTTCAACAGACTCTGGCGCCGTACCTGTCGTCAAAACTGCAAAGACCGACTGCACAGTTGCACAGTTGCGCTAACAAAATAAGAGTCTCAGAAGGCTGGCGTGCACAAGCTAGCAAGCTACGGAGTTTGCCGACAATGTATTTCTTGTAAAGTGTATACAAAGGAGTACGGAAGCTGGACAAATAAGATGCCAAAAACCAACCACTTTCATGTGGTATTGGACAGAAAGGAGGACTTTTTTTCTCCTCCATTCGAAAATGCGGACGTTATCAGCACTACTGTCTGATTCCAATCAATGCAAGTCATCAGAATCAGGTAATACACCAACTTATATTCTTGTCTTCATGAAAGAAAGGAATCTATATGTGTTACACATGCTTGTATTATCTTTAAACACCTTTAACATGTTAACAATATTAACTATATGTGTTAAACATGCTTGTATTATCTTTAAACACCTTTAACTTGTTAACAATATTAACTATATGTGTTAAACATGCTTGCATTATCTTTAAACACCTTTAACTTATTAACAATATTAACTATATGTATTAAACATGCTTGTATTATCATTAAACACCTTTAATTTATTAACAATATTAACTATATGTGTTAAACATGCTTGCATTATCATTAAACACCTTTAACTTGTTAACAAAAACATATATTTCATAAATAAGTAAATATAAATTATATATATGAATGAGGTAGATCCCCACGACTTGATCATTTGAAAAGTAGCTCGCCTGCAGAAAAAGTGTGAGCACCCCTGTAACAAGGTTTTCCGAAATAAATCAACTCAAGTTATGGAAAAAAGTGCCAACATGGCACTGCCATATTTATTATTGAAGTCACAAAGTTCATTATTTTTTTTAACAAGACTCAAAACAGCAGCTTGGAATTTGTGACATGCTCTCCCTGAGAGAGCATGAGGAGGTTGAGGTGGGCGGGGTTGGGGGGGGGGGCGGGGTGGAGGTGGGAAGTAGGGGTTGGCGGGGGGTGTATATTGTAGCGTCCCGGAAGAGTTAGTGCTGCAAGGGGTTCTGGGTATTTGTTCTGTTGTGTTTATGTTGTGTTACGGTGCGGATGTTCTCCCGAAATGTTTTTGTCATTCTTGTTTGGTGTGGGTTCACAGTGTGGCGCATATTTGCAACAGTGTTAAAGTTGTTTATACGACCACCCTCAGTGTGACCTGTATGGCTGTTGACCAAGTATACATTGCATTCACTTGTGTGTGTGAAAAGCCGTAGATATAATGTGATTGGGCCGGCACGCAAAGGCAGTGCCTTTAAGACGCTCTGTACTTCTCCCTACGTCCGTGTACACAGTGGCGTTTTAAAAAGTCACACATTTTACTTTTTGAAACCGATACCGATAATTTCCGATTTACATTTTAAAGCATTTATCGGCCGATATTATCGGACACCTCTACTACTAGGTGATGTCCTACTCACTAGTGATCGACCGATACTGATTATTAGTCATCAAAGAAGCCGATAACTGATATTTGGAGCAGATATTCATTTTAAAGTAGGGTACCGGTACTAGTATAGTATCACGCTACTAATGAATCAAAAACGGTACTATACTCTGTTTGAGTACCGGTTCCCCCCTTTTTTTTTTTTTTAATGGGCATGACGCCGTGTTGTGACATTGCTGGTTTTACGAGCAGAGGAGCATGTTCGGCAGCGCACACTCACGGAGTACATACAAGCAGACACGGTGTGTGGACAGAAAAGGGAGAACGGACGCATTTTGGCCGAAAAACTAAATATAAAGGTGAAGTTATACCACAAAACGCCTTCAGGAAGAGGTGCTTTAAGACAGTGTTTTTCAACCTTTTTTGAGCCAAGGCACATTTTTTTCATACGGAGGCAGAAAAGGTTAAAAAATGAAACTCCACCAGGTTGTCGTGCCTTATTTTGAGTTTGTTGTGGTTTCCTGTGTGTAGTGCTTTAGTTCCTGTCTTGCGCTGTTATTTTGGTGACCCTTCCTGTTTTGTTGGTGTTCTCCTGTAGCAGCTTCACGCCTTCCTTTGAGTGCTATTGCCCGCACCTGCTTTGTTTTCGCAATCAAGACTATTTAAGTTGTGCGTACGCTATCCTTCTTTGTGGGGACATTGTTGATTGTCATGTCATGCAAGGATATGCTTTGCTCCACACGCTGTAAGTTTTTGCTGTCGTCCAGCATTCTGTTTTTGTTGACTTTGTAGCCAGTTCACTTATATTTTTGTTTTACATAGCAATCCCTATGCTTCAGTGCCTTTTCCTAGCGGGACTTGCCTTTTGTTCATTTTTGGTTTAAGCGTTACATACCTTTTTACCTGCACGCTGTCTCCCGCTGTGCTCTGCATATTGGGATCACGACAAACCATCCTCGACGCGTTCCGACTTCTACAAAGCAATGAACTACCTGCTGCCACCTACTGATATGGAGTATTACATGATTACCCTGCCGGGCTCTACACAGCACAGGCACTAGACAACGGCACATTATTATGATTATTATTGATTTTATAATGTATATTTGTATATATTATATATATATATATATAATATATACAAATATACATTATAAAATCAATAGGAAAACGGGAGCTCTAATTTGGGAGTCTGAATTAGGATCAGAAGTTCCTATATAAACATTGCGCACTCACGTCGCCTTTTTGTATTGATTACTGCAGCTGTGCACTGGATTCATTCACAAATACAAACTACAACTCACAAACACTTTAGAGTTAGGCTCCACCATCAGAATGTGTACTTAAACTTATAAAGATCACATGGATATTATTCAGTGAGTTGATTCACCAAAACTAACCTGTTATACAGGAGGAAAAAGGACGTTGCAATTGTTCACAGACTGGTCGCGCTCATCAGAATGACAAGACACTTCCGGTCTGCAGGTGATAGCATTCAATTGGGAAGAAACGCCCTACTGCCCCCTACTGACCAATGTGAATACTGATAAATGTGGAATGACAGCTCCAAAAACGAATTCAAACCACAAAATAAAATAAATAAATTAACACAAAAATGTGACACATTATGGGTGGGTCACATATGTATGTACAGTAGATGGCAGTATTGTCCTGTTTAAAAGTGTCACAACATTGCTGTTTACGCAATGTTGTGAACAGGCTGTCAACACGTCACTCAGGTCCGCATGGAGTTGGAGGGGGCGTGGCCTCCAGCTCCGCCTGAATTTCGGGAGATTTTCGGGAGAAGATTTGTCCCGGGAGGT
The DNA here is from genome assembly GCF_033978685.3 of Nerophis lumbriciformis. Classification (NCBI taxonomy): domain Eukaryota; kingdom Metazoa; phylum Chordata; class Actinopteri; order Syngnathiformes; family Syngnathidae; genus Nerophis; species Nerophis lumbriciformis. The sequence continues at coordinate 3,890,305 of NC_084579.2, read as the reverse complement.
TTTCGGGAGAGGCGCTGAATTTCGGGAGTCTCCCGGAAAATCCGGGAGGGTTGGCGAGTATGCCGAAAGGACAAGATCACGGGTACAAGCGGCCGAAATGAGTTTCCTCCGCCGGGTGGCGGGGCTCTCCCTTAGAGATAGGGTGAGAAGCTCTGTCATCCGGGAGGAGCTCAAAGTAAAGCCGCTGCTCCTCCACATGGAGAGGAGCCAGATGAGGTGGTTCGGGCATCTGGTCAGGATGCCACCCGATCGCCTCCCACGGGAGGTGTTTAGGGCACGTCCGACCGGTAGGAGGCCACGGGGAAGACCCAGGACAGGTTGGGAAGACTTTGTCTCCCGGCTGGCCTGGGAACGCCTCGGGATCCCCCGGGAGGAGCTGGACGAAGTGGCTGGGGAGAGGGAAGTCTGGGCTTCCCTGCTTAGGCTGCTGCCCCCGCGACCCGACCTCGGATAAGCGGAAGAAGATGGATGGATGGATGGATGGATGAATGACTCTTACCATATGTTACGTTAACATACCAGTTGGTTATTTATGCCTCATATAACGTACACTTATTCAGCCTGTTGTTCACTATGCTTTATTTATTTTAAATTGCCTTTCAAATGTCTATTCTTGCTGTTGGGCTTTATCAAATACATTTCCTCAAAAAATGCGACTTATACTCCAGTGCGACGTATATATGTTTTTTTCCTTCTTTATTATGCATTTTCGGCCGGTGCGACTTATACTCCGGAGTGACTTATACTCCGAAAAATGCTGTACTTCTAAATCACTAATCCTCTCCTCCATGGCGACAAATAAAGTATGTTTCTTACAAGTAGCATTATAAAATAATTAAATATAATGTATAATTTCAAGAAATCCTACCAAGACAATTTTGACTTTTTCAATTGGCAGATTTTTTTTGGCTCATTATAAGCAAAAATAACTCTTTTTAAGAGGAGCATTTTTCACGGTGTGGATACATTCTATCTTGTCAGAATTGTTACTGACAGTTTGGTTATGTTTGTTTTTTCCTGTGTGTTTGTGTTTATTTCCTCTCAGCGCTCTTATTTTAGTTCCACTTCCTGCATGCATAGGAGGTGGGGGGAGGGGTGGGCGTGGTCGGGGTGGGACGGGGGCGTGGTTGGGGGGCGTGGCTAAAAGGGGAGGAGTATATTTACAGCTAGAATTTACCAAGCTAGAATTCACCAAGTCAAGTATTTCATATATATATATATATATATATATATATATATATATATATATATATATATATATGTATGTGTGGGGAAAAAATCACAAGACTATTTCATCTCTACAGGCCTGTTTCATGAGGGGGGGTTCCCTCAATCATCAGGAGATTTTAAAATCTCCTGATGATTGAGGGAACCCCCCCTCATGAAACAGGCCTGTAGAGATGAAATAGTCTTGTGATTTTTTTTCCCACACATACATATATTGCGCTCTACTACGGTATCGAGCACTATTTTTTGGATAACCTTATTAAGACATATATATATAAAGAATTACTTGATGTTCAGTGAATTCTAGCTATATATATATATAAAATAAATACTTGAATTTCAGTGTTCATTTATTTACACATATACACACATATAACACTCATCTACTCATTGTTGAGTTAAGGGTTGAATTGTCCATCCTTGTTCTATTCTCTGTCACTATTTTTCGAACCATGCTGAACACCCTCACTGATGATGCATTGCTGTGTGGCGCGCAAAAAGTGCTTTCATCAAATGCACTAGATGGCAGTATTGTGCTGTTTAAGAGTGTCACAACATTGCTGTTTACGGCAGACGAACTGCTTTACGGTAGACGAAAAACGTGACTGCTGTTGTTGTGTGTTGTTGCCGCGCTGGGAGGACGTTAATGAAACTGCCTAACAATAAACCCACGTAAGAAACCAAGAACTCGCCCTCCATCATTCTACAGTTATAACGTGATTGGGCAGGTATGCTGTTTAAATTGTGGGTTAATACTCAAATAAAATATTTGTTATTATGGACCTGAGTCAGGCTGAATTTCGGGAGATTTTCGGGAGAAAATTTGTCCCGGGAGGTTTTCGGGAGAGGCGCTGAATTTCGGGAGTCTCCCGGAAAATCCGGGAGGGTTGGCAAGTATGCCTGCATGTCTCCCTGAGCGCTCGTTTCCCTCACCTGTCCCTGATTGGCAGCCTGGCACACCTGGATGCAGTTGCAAATCAGGCTGCTATTTATGCCTGCCTCGCCCTCCAGTCAGGGCTCAAATGATTGTCTCCTGTTGTCCCTGCATGTGCACTATTTGTTTTTTTTACATTAAAGTCATGTTTTCCTGCACAGTTTGGGGTTTAAGACCAACAGTACCAGACCTATCTGCTGATAAAGTTCAATTGTAGTTGAAAAACAAATAAAGAAGGCCGATACCGATGTCGATTTGTACTGCTTACTTGAGGAGTTTGATGGTTTGTCCTCGGAAACAGGGCAGACCCGTGTCCAGCATGAGGGTGACCAATGAGACCACAGCATCCATGTAGGGCCTGCATGTCCAAATGGGGAAAACCTCCATGTTGAAGTTGCAAAGTCTCACTGGCGGCTACTGAGAACATTTCAATGTTCTTACCGTACGGCCAGATATCCCCTGACGCACATTTCCATGAACCACTTGAAGGGCGTGGCCTCCATCTTGCCTCCCATGATCATCACCATCTCGTCCGTCAGCTTGATGTCGGGCTCCCAGCCCAGGTTGCCGCCGGGGGAGCTCTCGAACATGAAGCCAAAGTCTGTCCGGAATAAAAAAACTGCATCATGTAAACGATCGTAGGAGCGGTGATGCTGCGAGGGTACCAATGTGGATGAGGTGTCCTTTGCTGTCCAGCATGATGTTGCCGTTGTGTCGGTCTTTAATCTGCAGCAGGAAGAGCAGGAGGCTGTACGCCGCCATGCTGCGGATGAAGTTGTAGCGAGCCTGGCGAGCATTGACAGGAATTAAAACCAGAAAGTATGTTCAAAGCAAAAACTAAAAGTCATTCTTCTAATTGGCCTGCTGCATGTTGTCGGAATAAGATTCAACAGAAAAATCAACAAAAATGGGGAATATGGGCAGATGTCTTTTTTTTTTACAGACTTAAAATACAAACCCCAAACCAGTGAAGTTGTCACGTTGTGTAAATGGTAAATAAAAAGAGAATACAACAAATCCTTTTCAACTTATATTCAACTGAATAGACTGCAAAGACAAGATATTTAATGTTCCAACTGGAAAACTTTTGTTATTTTTTTGCAAATATTAGCGCATTTGGAATTTGATGCCTGCAACAAGTTTAAAAAAAGCTGGCACAAGTGGCAAAGAAGACTAAGAATGTTGAGGAATGCTCATCAAACACTTATTTGGAACATCCCACAGGTGAACAGGCTAATTGGGAACAGGTGGGTGCCATGATTGGGTATAAAAGCAGCTTCCATGAAATGCTCAGTCGTTCACAAACGAGGACGGGGCGAGGGTCACCACTTTGTCAACAAATGCCTGAGCAAATTGTTTAAGAACAACATTTCTCAACCAGCTATTGCAAGGAATTTAGGGGATTTCACCATCTACGCTCTGTAATATCATCAAAAGGTTCAGAGAATCTGGAGAAAATCACTGCACGTATGCGATGATATTACGGACCTTCCATCCCTCAGGCGGTACCGCATCAAAAAGCGACATCGGTGCGTAAAGGATATCACCACATGGGCTCAGGAACACTTCAGAAAACCACTGTCAGTAACTACAGTTGGTCGCTACATCTCTGTAAGTGCAAGTTAAAACTCTACTGTACAAAGCGAAAGCCATTTATCAACAACACCCGCAAACGCTGCCGGCTTCGCTGGGCCCGAGCTCATCTAAGATGGACTCATGCAAAGTGGAAAAGTGTTCTGTGGTCTGATGAGTCCACATTTCAAACTGTTTTTGGAATTGTTATAGGCGCAAAGTTCAAAAGCCAGTATTCTGTTTTCATTTACGTATTACACCAGTGTTTTTCAACCACTGTGCCGCGGCACACTAGTGTGATGTGAGATACAGTCTGGTGTGCCGTGGGAGATTATCTAATTTCACCTATTTGGGTTAAAAATATTTTTTGCAAACTAGTAATTACAGTCTGCAAATGATGTGTTGTTTTTGAGTGTCGGTGCTGTCTAGAGCTCGGCAGAGTAACTATTTTATACTCTTTCATATCAGTAGGTGGCAGCAGGTAGCTAATTGCTTTGTAGATGTCGGAAATAGCGGGAGGTAGTGTGCAGGTAAAAGGGTGTCTAATGGTAAACCAAAAATAAACAAAAGGTGAGTGCCCCTAAGAAAAGGCATTGAAGCTTAGGGAAGGCTATGCCGGAAAAGGGTGGAGTGCCATCTCCGGGTTGGGGAGGAGATCTTGCCCCAAGTGGAGGAGTTCAAGTACCTCGGACTCTTGTTCCCGAGTGGGGGAAGAGTGGATGGTGAGATCGACAGGCGGATCGGTTCAGCGTCTTCAGTAATGTGGACACTGTATCGATCCGTTGTGGTGAAGAAGGAGCTGAGCCGGAAGGCAAAGCTCTCAATTTACCGGTCGATCTACGTTCCCATCCTCACCTATGGTCATGAGCTTTGGGTTATGACCCAAAGGACAAGATCACGGGTACAAGCGGCCCAAATGAGTTTCCTCCGCCGGGTGGCGGGTCTCTCCCTTAGAGATAGGGTGAGAAGCTCTGCCATCCGGGAGGAGCTCAAAGTAAAGCCGATGCTCCTCCACATGGAGAGGAGCCAGATGAGGTGGTTCGGGCATCTGGTCAGGATGCCACTCGACCGCCTCCCTAGGAAGGTGTTTAGGGCATGTCCGACCGGTAGGAGGTGTCGGAGGCAGATATTTACATATATCCGAATTTAAGTTGTACTTCTTCCATTTCTTTGTCATATTTGAAAACAGCTCGTCTTTTCCACTTCTTCTCTTGATGCTCTGTCAGCAAGCAAACTCTGTGTGTTAACCTTGAGTTCTTTGGAATGTATTATGGCTAGGGAGACGTTGTGCTTTTGTTATGGCTAGGGAGGTGGAAGGGAAGAGAGGTTTTTGGCGTTGGGAAGGGAGACCATTTTGGGTGTGCGGGATAGAAGGTTCTAGGGTTAGACTGGTCTCAATCTAAAATGTATATTGTCGAAGCTTTGAGAATATATACAACAAAATACCTATTCTGTCTCTGGTGGTTTTTCAACTCAGCTTTAAGTGTCGGAAAGAACTTGGGAGCGAATTGTGACTCGAATTCCCTGGGAGGAACAACTGGTCCAAAACGCAACAGAGGCCACTGGGAAGACCCAGGACACGTTGGGAAGACTATGTCTCCCGGCTGGCCTGGGAACGCCTCGGGATCCCCCGGGAGGAGCTGGACGAAGTGGCTGGGGAGAGAGAAGTCTGGGCTTCCCTGCTTAGGTTGCTGCCCCCGCGACCCAACCTCGGATAAGCGGAAGAAGATGGATGGATGGATGGATGGAAGGCTATGCAAAACGAAACTAAAACTGAACTGGCTACTAAGTAAACAAAAACAGAATGCTGGACGACAGCAAAGACTTACTGTGGAGCAAAGACGGCGTCCACAATGTACACCCGAACATGACATGACAATCAACAATGTCCCCACAAAGAAGGATAAAAACAACTGAAATATTCTTGAAACAAAGTAGATGCGGGAAATATCGCTCAAAGGAAATGAAACTGCTACAGGAAAATACCAAAAAAAAGAGAAAAAAACACCAATATAGGAGCGCAAGACAAGAAGTAAAACACTACACCCAGGAAAACAGCAAAAAAGTCCAAATAAGTTAGGGTGTGATGTGACAGGTGGTGACAGTACACCTACTTTGAGACAAGAGCTATAGTGGTTATGCTTTAAAGTCATATCCAACAATTGCGACAACAACTTTTTACTGTCAACTGAGTTTCGTTTTTTTAATGATTTCTGCTGGTGGTGTGCCTCTGGATTTTTTCAACGGGAAAAATGTGCCTTGGCTTAAAAAAAGGTTGAAAAACACTGCATTACACATCGTGCCAACATCACTGGTTTTGGGTTTTGTACCAAAATGGCCCCAGTATACGTTAATTTTTCCGAAACAAGCTTGTAAAGCCCTGCTCTAAAGTGAAAGCACCTTCTGGAAGGCGAGTGTGGATTCGTCGCCATACTGGTTTCGGAAGTAGTCGTACATGCCAAAGTCCGTCTGCCGTCCTAGTTGGTCCCGGGACTTGCAGTCTGGGATGCACTCGATCACGCCGCACTGAGGAAGACGAGGACGTCAGTGAAAGCTAACAACACTTAGCTTGGATGGCAAACATGGAGGCCGGGTGGAGGTCTCACCCCAGGAGCCGTGGCCACCACGCGGTATGGGAAGACAAACAGATCCAGACCCACCAGCTGGAAGATGTTCTTGAAGAGTCCAATGATCTGCAGCGCCAGCATGTCCTACACACCAGAACACGTCAAGAGTGACGGCAGCAGACGTGTTTTTGTGTGAAAGTGACATTTACCTGCCGACAGTCGTCTCCCACTTTAAAGATGGCCGCCTGCCAGCAGATCCTGCGCGACCCGTCGGGATTCTCCTCGCCGTCGTCCACGGAGTCGGAAGGGCAGCGTAGTCCCTCCCTCTCCAGCTCGCTCACGCCGCAGCGCTTCACCTTGAACTTGGCGAGGTAGGGTGCCTTGGCGGCACTGTGGCCACCAGAGGGCGCAACGTGACTCCCACAGGTTTGATTTGGGAGGGTGTCCACAGAGTTCTTACCTCTGCATGGGGGTGCCAGACTTGTAGTCAATGTCCAGGACTATGGCCTCGGGGTTACTGGGCAGGTAACAACCTGGCGCACAAGCACACTTTCACTCTCATGTTGTGATTCCCTTAAGGCCAGCAGGGGGCAGCTATGGCGTCACATTAGTGCAGCGTTTCTCAAAGTGTGGGGCGCGCCCCACTGGTGGGGAATAGAGACATGACAGGTGGGGCGCGAGGAACGAGAGGAAATTTCACTTTAAATTTTTTTTAAAATTATTATATTCTTAGATTATTTTTTTTACTATGCTTTCATTTTCTATACACACTGTAAATCACTTTGTGATTCTGTCTGTGAAATCCACTATATAAATAAATGGAAATTACCGGTGCTTATTTTTACTGTAGGCTTTATATTTCTCGGTACGAGCGAAAGTTTGACAGACATAGCAACAGTAACTAATGGGGGCGGGGCTAAGCGGAACAAACTTTCGCGCGGATGGGTAGCAGGCTAATGTGTGGATCACAATTACACAAATATATACATATGTGACTCGCACCTCAAAGGTCGTCGAGCCAGAGCCAGCGCCTGCAGAGAAACAAAAATCTGACGGGCACACACTGTGTCATTCACCGGGAAGCACTCGCGTCAAGGCAGCTCAGCCCCGAACTCAATGAGGTTTTAACATGTTGTGAGCGCGGTAAATTTGATCAAAACACGACCACTGAAAGTGCGACTGTTCTCTGCACTGTGTGAGGAAATGGGAGCTGATCATACAGCCGTGCTGTTTCACAGTGAAGCAAGGTGGCTCTCCTGGGGGAAAGTGCTGTCACTTGCCCTGTCTTGCCAAATGCATAGCTCCTCCTTTTTTTTTTTGCAAAGATTGCAAAGTGGCACTTTTATTGTATTTATTATTGAACTTGATGCAAGTTATTTGATTTATTATTGAACTTGATGCAAGTTATAACACTTTTTTTGATTTATTATTGAACTTGATGCAAGTTATAACACTTTTGTTTTATTTATTATTGAACTTGATGCAAGTTATAACACTTTTTTTGATTTATTATTGAACTTGATGCAAGTTATAACACTTTTGTTTTATTTATTATTGAACTTGATGCAAGTTATAACACTTTTTTTGATTTATTATTGAACTTGATGCAAGTTATTTGATTTATTATTGAACTTGATGCAAGTTATAACACTTTTATTTGATTTATTATTGAACTTGATGCAAGTTATAACACTTTTTTTTTATTATTATTGAACTTGATGCAAGTTATAACACTTTTGTTTTATTTATTATTGAACTTGATGCAAGATATAACACTTTTTTTTAATTTATTATTGAACTTGATGCAAGTTATAACACTTTTATTTGATTTATTATTGAACTTGATGCAAGTTATAACACTTTTTTTTATTATTATTGAACTTGATGCAAGTTATAACACTTTTGTTTTATTTATTATTGAACTTGATGCAAGATAACACTTTTTTTTATTTATTATTGAACTTGATGCGCAAGTTATTTGATTTATTATTGAACTTGATGCAAGTTATAACACTTTTTTTGATTTATTATTGAACGTGATGCAAGTTATAACACTTTTTGATTTATTATTGAACTTGATGCAAGTTATTTGATTTATTATTGAACTTGATGCAAGTTATAACACTTTTTTTGATTTATTATTGAACTTGATGCAAGTTATAACACTTTTTGATTTATTATTGAACTTGATGCAAGTTATAACACTTTTTTGATTTATTATTGAACTTGATGGAAGTTATTTTATTTATTATTGAACTTGATGCAAGTTATACCACAGCTGCACAGTTATTTTATTTATTATTGAACTTAATGTTATTTTATGTTATTGAGTTCGAATATATACAACTTGATGTTCAATAAATTTGAAAATGTTAAAGCTTGGCATTAGCGCTCTGTTGGGGCAATGGGGGCTTGAAAACTCCCCCTTGTCCAAAGTGGGGAATGACAAAAAAAGTTTGAGATCCACTGCATTAGTGCCAAAAATCCGAGCGCATAAAAACTGTTATCGCGCGCTGATTCTCCACTTGGTGCGCGCGACACCCTTTTGCGCGCGCGTGGTGCCTTTTTGCGCGCGCGTGGTGCCTTTTTGCGCGCGCGCGGTGCCTTTCTGCGCGCGCGCGACGCCTTTCTGCGCGCTCTCTGTGTACTCCTGGCATCTCTCCTCGCGCTGTCATGTTTCTTTTTGGCACTTTGGGGGCGGGTATGCTTAGACGGCCCCTCCTTTCTGATTGGTCAGGCAAAAAATGCTGACAAATGCTCAGAGCCAATCAGAAGTATAGCAGGGCGGGTCATCGTCAATATGTATCAAGATTTACGGAGGAAGAAGTGGATAAAAAAAAATGTCGCGCGCTGATGAAGGTTATTTCATACCACATAAACACAATACAGGGTAATACAAAATGTGACCCAAATAAATAATAAGACAACAAACACCATAATCACATCTTTCAGCCAGAACTGGTCCACCAGCAATAACATCCAACCATAACATTATTTTATATTTTCACTTCTTCTTGAACATTTGTTTTCTAATTTATGGAATTTCTTTTGATTCAGCCATAAAATTAATGAAATAATCTTTGAATTTTGTTTTTAAAATGTTACCTTGTCTGCATTGTGTGGGCACGTTGCTTTTAAGCAGTTATCTTAAAAAAAACAGCAGCGCAGCAGCATCAGCGCAACGGGTCTTTGAAGGGTCATAAAATCAAAACCGGAGCAGGTATTAAAAAGCTGTTCTGTTATTTTATACACAAGGGTTTAATCTCTCTCCTGTGTTAGTTTGAAGCCGAAACGACAAATGCGCTCAGAGGAGATAGTTTTTGAAGGAAGGTGACCGGTTTTTACAAAAAATTTGTTTTGAAGGGGGAATAGCAAACTTCCTGTTGATTTTTGCTGGGGGTTGTCAATTTATGAAATGTAGGTCTAAGTGAGACCTACATAGAGGTTTTTGTTTCATGTCTCTCCGACCTTCCCAGGGAGAGTTACAGGCAGTTTTGTCAGTTTTTTTATCCGAGGAGCAGTTTTTTGTGCGTTTCATTAAAAAATTGCGCTAGAGCACAATTTTGAGATTTGGGGTTAGGTTTTTTTATTAGATCGCAATTTTTGCCAGTCCTGATGTGTGCGTTCAGTTCGGTGAGTTTTGAAGCATGTTAAGAAGGTGAAAATACAGCTCAAAGAGGCAAAATTGACTGTTTTTAGTACTTTTTTGTCTTAAAGGGGCAATTGCCAACTTCCTGTTGATTTTTGCCCGAGAATATACTATTATGAAATCTAGGTTTAAGTCACACCTACATAAAGGTTTTTGTTTCATGTCTCTCCGACCTTCCTAGTGGGAGTTACAGGCAGTCTAGTTTTTTTCCCGTAGGGGGCGCTAGAGCGCAATTTTGAGTTTTGTGGTTCGTTTTTTTTTTAAAAAGGCAATTTTCGCAGGTCCTGATGTGTGGGTCAAATATGGTGAGTTTTGAAGCATGTTAAGTGGGTCAAATTACAGTTTAAAGTGGCGGCGGAAGAATAAAGAATAAAGAATAAAAACCTTACAAATTCAATAGGTCCTTATGTCCCATTGCATAAGGACTCCCTTTGGGAGTCCTTATACAATGGGCCATGCGGGCCCTAATAATCAGAGAACTGACTAACACTGACCCTACACAACTATGTTGCACAATTAAGTCTTTTTTTTTTTAAAGCGAAAGAGGTAATTTCAACAGGTACAGCATCCTATGTCATATCTACATGTAATAAGATTTGTAACAAGGCAAACCGTTTGTAAATTGGTCGAAAATCGAGCAAGTTATGGTAATTTAATTAGTACATGTACCATTGACATCAATGTAATGATTGAGGCTAGATGTCCGAGGTAAGATGGCTACAACGTTGCTACGCTGGAGAATGATTGGTCATATGAAAAATGCTCAGAGCCAATCAGAAAGGAGGGGCCGTCTAAGCATAACCGCCCCCAAAGTGCCAAAAAGAAACATGACAGCGCGAGGAGAGATGCCAGGAGTACACCGAAAGCGCGCAGAAAGGCGCCGCGCGCGCGCAGAAAGGCACCGTGCGCGCGCAAAAAGGTGTCGCGCACGAAGTGGAGAATCAGCGCGCGATAACAGTTTTTATGCGCTCGGATTTTTGGCACTAATGTGACGCCATAGGCAGCACACTAATGTTACCTGGCTGAACTTTGATGTCTGATAGAGCCTTCAGGCAAGCTCGCTTCCTCTCCTCCCCTTTAGGGACCGGCCTAAAAAACACAATTACATCATCGTGACCTTTCCAAACAAAAATGATGCATTTTGGCGCCTGAATTGGTGCTTACTTGATGATGGCCGACACGTTGGTGATCTTGTTGAAAAAGTCAAACTCTCGCTGGTAGAAGTCCTTGGCCGGGCCCGACAGAGATCCTGTGATCTCCTCCACCATCTGCTCCAGCAGCTCCCCGATGTCAGCTGACACGTGAATGAGCCAATAGGATGGTCAAGACAGCTTGGGTGGATTCAATACCAATGACTTTCATGTTTGGCTGAGCATGTCGTACCGTATTTTCCCGACTATAAGGCGCACTTAAAATCCTTTTTTCTAATGCACGGAATAATTCTGGTTTTGCAATATGATGGCAATATGACTCAAGTAAACAACACCAACATTTTATATGTTCCATTGAGAATATAGAACATTACACACGGCACTCAAAAATCTATCAAAATGTTTTAGTCCGACTTCGTAAGCTATGAAGCCGCACCGCTTGATGGATTGTCGGTGCATTAAACATAGGAGCATACTTGCCAACCTTGAGACCTCCGATTTCGGGAGGTGGGGGGTGGGGGCCGTGGTTGGGGGCGTGGTTAAGATATATATATACCGTATATATATATATGTATATATATATATATATAAGAAATACTTGACTTTCAGTGAATTCTAGCTATATATATGTATATGTATATACACACATATATATTTTATTATATATATATATATATATATATATTTATTTTATTATATATATATATATATATATATATATATATATATATATATATATATATATATATATATATATATATAAATAAATAAAATAAATACTTGAATTTCAGTGTTCATTTTTTTACACATATACACACACATAACACTCCTCTACTCATTGTTGAGTTAAGGTTTGAATTGTCCATCCTTGTTCTATTCTCTTGTCACTATTTCAGAACACACACATCATACAAATATACATTATAAAATCAATAAGAAAACGGGAGCTCTAATTTGGGAGTCTGAATTAGGATCAGAAGTTCCTATATAAACATTGCGTACTCACGTCGCCATTTTGTATTGATTACTGCAGCTGTGCACTGGATTCATTCACAAATACAAACTACAATTCACAAAAACTTTAGAGTTAGGCTCCACCATCAGAATGTGTACTTAAACTTATAAAGATCACATGGATATTATTCAGTGAGTTGATTCACCAAAACTAACCTGTTATACAGGAGGAAAAAGCACACAGGACGTTTCAATTGTTCACAGACTGGTCGCTCTCATCAGAATGACAAGACACTTCCGATCTGCAGGTGATAGCATTCAATTGGGAAGAAACGCCCTACTGCCCCCTACTGACCAATGTGAATACTGATAAATGTGTAATGACAGCTCCAAAAACGAATTCAAACCACAAAATAAACTAAATAAATCAACACAAAAATGTGACACATTATGGGTGGGTCACATGTGCATGTACAACAGGCTGTCAACACGTCACTCAGGTCCGCATGGAGCTGGAGGGGGCGTGGCCTCCAGCTCCGCCTGAATTTCGGGAGATTTTCGGGAGAAAATTTGTCCCGGGAGGTTTTCGGAAGAGGCGCTGAATTTCGGGAGTCTCCCGGAAAATCCGGGAGGGTTGGCAAGTATGCATAGGAGTATTATTATGGTGTGTGTTAGAGATGTCCGATAATATCGGCCGATAAATGCTTTAAAATGTAATATCGGAAATTATCGGTATCAGTTTCAACGTCCCGATATTCTCGGGAGACTCCCGAATTTCAGTGCCCCTCCCGAAAATCTCCCGATTTCCACCCGGACAACATTATTGGGGACGTGCCTTAAAGGCACTGCCTTTAGCGCCCTCTACAACCTGTCGTCACGTCCGCTTTTCCGCCATACATTGGCTGATCTCACTCATGGATGATCGCTATCGCAAAAACCCTGATCGAAACATCCCGACTGATCATGTTAATGTAGTATAATTAGTCAATAATCAATCAGTGTCAGTTAGCATATTAGCACATAATTGATGATGAAAGTTCCACTCACGGTCTTTCTGGTGTCCCTCCTCGTCCATGAAGATGTTGGTCTTCATGTTCCAGATGAACTGGTGGGCGAGGAGCTGGGACTTCTGGGCGGCCCACAGGATGTACTCTCTGACATAGCCCATCTGAGCGACACGCAAGTCAACTCAAGCCTGCATCAAATATACTTTGTAAAAAAACGACTTCATGATGCTAAAATCACCTTATCGAAGCGCAGGGCTTGCACAATCTGAGGGATGTAGAACAAGATGGCGTCCTGCAGAGAGGGCGAGAGATGAGGTTATAGAGCAGGGATGTCAAAGTGGTTGTCATTGAGGGCCACATGGCAGTTATGGCTGCCATCAGAGGGCCGCTTGTAATAGTGAATAATGTATGAATTTGCCTCTGGATTTTATTAGTAATTATATCAATTGTTTTAAGTAGACTATCGATTTTACAGTAAAAACCTGACATTTACAACATTTTACTGTAAAATATAGTGTTTTTACATTTTTTACAACATTTTAAGGTAAATGGAAAAACAGTACCACTGTTTTTTTGTTTTTTTTGGGGGGGGGGGCCGTTACGTAAAAAGCTGGCAGCTTAGTTGCCAGAATTTTTGTGTAAATTGACATTGGTTTTTACTAGGGACGTCCGATAATATCGGACTGCCGATATTATCGGCCGATAAATGCTTTAAAATGTTATATCGGAAATTATCGGTATCGGTTTCAAAATTATCGATATCGGTTTCAAAAAGTAATATGTATGACTTTGTATAACGCCGCTGTGTACACGGATTAATGTTGTGTCGTTCGCGAACGATTCGTTCGAACGAACGAATCTTTTGAGTGAACATACTGAACCGAATCACTTCATGAACTGATTCGTTCCTTTCTCAGTTCAGTTGAGCTCCGCCGCGACCATGCCGGTATGAGTGTCACTGGCGCATTCTGTGACGTCGGCGAACGACGCAGCCAGCTACTCATCATGGGGGCGGGGGGAGGGACTGAGCGAACGATTCTTTCCCCGCGGATTAACGACATGAATCACTCAGTGAACGACAACGCTCTCGCTCTCTGCTCTGCTTGCCCCAATGCCGCGGGTGATTCTCCTCCCGTTGCGGGGATATGTTTCATGCCATTGGCATCCGCTCTCCATTCATTCTCCAAGCTAACGGCTAATGTTGACTCAAGCCACATGAAAACAAACTCACACATTATCTCAACACATCAAGTTATGAGAGTAGAGGAGACAGAAAGAAAGTCAGTGCAGGGCAAGGCTGAGCAGCAGCGACGCGAGGGGGAGGGGCGGGGGGTAAAGTGTAGGGCAGGCTGTTTGAGAAGATTTAAAATAAAAATAATAACTAATGTATGTACATATACATAGGCTATTATTTATCTTGATTTTTATATTATTTAAGCTATTTATTTTCTTTTTTATTGCATATTTAAGTTGATATTTCCATTTTTATATTTTTAAATGTAAGCTACAGAAATTTTAGTTTTAATGTTGGCTTTTCTGGCACTTGGTTTAATATTTGTTTAGTTTTATTTAAGGTAGCCTATTTATTTTCTTTTTGTTTGCACATTTAAGTTAATATTTTCTTTGTTATATTTTTAAACGTAGGCTACAGAACATTTAGTTTTTATGTTGGCATTTCTGGCTCTTAATTTATTTGTTTTATTTTGAAGGTATTTATCTTCTTTTTGTTTGCATATTTAAGTTTACATTTTCTTTGCTACAGAACATTTAGTTTTTATGTTGGCATTTGTTAAGCGTTTCTTAATTTAATATTTGTTTTTGCACTAAACAAACGAGGCCTATTTATTTAACTGTTGATTGCAAGCATTTTAGTAGGCTATTACTATTTTTTTTATTTCCCACTTTTATTTATTTCTTATTTTCATTTCAGTGCAATAAAACATATTTAACAACCAAGACATTTAGTCACATTTTGTTTATTGGACAGGCCGGAAACGCACACAGTGTTTTTAAAAGTAACGGAATCTCTACAGCTGCAATGTCTGTTAATTTGCGAACGTCAAGGGGAGTCTGTCAGGGCAGAGAGCGATTCACGTCTGTCGCCCTCTGGCCCACAGAACTGTAGCTGCTACTGCACAAGTGATTCGGTGATTCGCCGACCTGCGCACAGAACTGGTACTGTACAAGTGATTCGGTGATTCGCCGACCTGCGCACAGAACTGGTACTGCACAAGTGATTCGGTGATTCGCCGACCTGCGCACAGAACTGCTACTGCAGAAGTGATTCGGTGATTCGCCGACCTGCGCACAGAACTGGTACTGCACAAGTGATTCGGTGATTCGCCGACCTGCGCACAGAACTGGTACTGCACAAGTGATTCGGTGATTCGCCGACCTGCGCACAGAACTGCTACTGCAGAAGTGATTCGGTGATTCGCCGACCTGCGCACAGAACTGGTACTGTACAAGTGATTCGCTGATTCGCCGACCTGCGCACAGAACTGGTACTGCACAAGTGATTCGGTGATTCACCGACCTGCGCACAGAACTGGTACTGCACAAGTGATTCGGTGATTCGCCGACCTGCGCACAGAACTGGTACTGCACAAGTGATTCGGTGATTCGCCGACCTGCGCACAGAACTGCTACTGCACAAGTGATTCGGTGATTCGCCGACCTGCGCACAGAACTGGTACTGCACAAGTGATTCGGTGATTCACCGACCTGCGCACAGAACTGGTACTGCACAAGTGATTCGGTGATTCGCCGACCTGCGCACAGAACTGGTACTGCACAAGTGATTCGGTGATTCGCCGACCTGCGCACAGAACTGGTACTGCACAAGTGATTCGGTGATTCGCCGACCTGCGCACAGAACTGGTACTGTACAAGTGATTCGGTGATTCGCCGACCTGCGCACAGAACTGGTACTGCACAAGTGATTCGGTGATTCGCCGACCTGCGCACAGAACTGGTACTGCACAAGTGATTCGGTGATTCGCCGACCTGCGCACAGAACTGGTACTCCACAAGTGATTCGGTGAACGAATTTTTTGAAAGAATAAATTTAAGGAACTGATTCTAGTGATTCAGTACAGTCAAAAGAACTGCCGATCCCATCACTAGCACTGTACTGTACTACGCACGCCCCCCCCTCCTTTTTTTTGGGGGGGTGATTCGGTGAACGAATCTTTTGAACGAATCAATTTAAGGAACTGATTCTAGTGATTCAGTACAGTCAAAAGAACTGCCGATCCCATCACTAACACGGACGTAGCGCCAATAAACCTTAGAGGCACTGCCTTTGCGTGCCGGCCCAATCACATAATATCTACGGCTTTTCACACACACACACACAAGTGAATGCAATGCATACTTGGTCAACAGCCATACAGGTCACACTGAGGGTGGCCGTATAAACAACTTTAACACTGTTACAAATATGCACCACACTGTGAACCCACGCCAAACAAGAATGACAAACACATTTCGGGAGAACATCCGCACCGTAACACAACATAAACACAACAGAACAACTACCCAGAACCCCTTTGCAGCACTAACTCTTCCGGGACGCTACAATATACACCCCCAGCTACACCCTACCACCCCAACCCTGCCCACCTCAACCTCCTCATGCTCTCTCAGGGTATCGCAGTGGCTGATTTGAGGAGAGGCCAGCTCGCAGAGGAGAAGGGAGACAGGAGGAAACGTACTGCAAATACCATCGCACAGCAGGAGCGGGAGGAAGTCTCTACACATGTTTGCACTAAGTGCAACAGGGACTGTCACTCAAGAATTGGCTTGTACAGCCATGCTAGGCGTTGTCAACAAGCATGAATGTACCGTATCAACAAAACATCAAGTTAAAATGTGAAAATTATCATTAAATATGTGCATTGTATAATTAAAACACTCATTAAAACTGAAAAGATATTACTAATAATTGACTAAAACAGGATGACAAAACGATTTGAATAAAATACATAAAAAAATTAACTTAATAATAATTAAAGTACCATTACAAAATTTAAAAAATAAAAAATAAATTAAATAAAAAAATAAACATCAAATCGAAATAAGTGTTGGACACAAGAGCGTAAATTAGCATGGTCGTCTGTGACTAAGCTGCCAAAAATATATCGGTATCGGTTGATATCGGAATCTGTAATTAAGAGTTGGACAATATCGGAATATCGGATATCGGCAAAAAAGCCATTATCGGACATCTCTAGTTTTTACAACATTAAAGTGTTCATGGAAAAACAGTACAAGTTCTTTTTTTATTCTGGCAACTTAGCTGCCAGTTTTTCTACTGTAAAAACAAATGCACAGTCTTTCCATTTACAGTAATACACCGTTAAAGACTTAGACTTCCTTTTATTGTCATTCAAATTTGAACTTTACAGTACAGATAAAAACAACAACCGTAGATTTTACAGTCAAAAACTGGCAGCTCAGTCAACAGAATTTTAACGCAAAAAACTGTGGTAGTTTTTTTCAATTTACAGTAATATTTTTTTTAATTTTTTTTTTGTCATAAAAAAATACAATCATGTGTGCTTACGGACTGTATCCCTGCAGACTGTAATGATCTACATTGATATATAATGTAGGAACCAGAAATATTAATAATAGAAAGAAACAACCCTTTTGTGCGAATGAGTGTGAATGAGTATAAATGGGGGAGGGAGGTTTTTTGGGTTGGTGCACTAATTGTAAGTGTATCTTGCAGAGGTGGGACCAAGTCATTATTTTGCAAGTCACAAGTAAGTCTCAAGTCTTTGCCCTCAAGTCCGAGTCAAGTCCCGAGTCAAGACAGGCAAGCCCCGAGTCAAGTCCAGAGTCAAGACTGGAAAGTCTCAAGTCAAGTCCTAAGTCCTGCATTTTGAGTTTCGAGTCCTTTCAAGTCCTTTTAACCACAGACTAATATATTAACACAGATTGTGTATGCTTTTCAAACGCTGTATTTATTTATTAAAACAAGTGCATTTTAAATTGCAGGAAAGAAAATTGTGCTGACATTGCACTTTATAATAGCACTATTAACCAGTCATTTTAAACATTAACTCATTCCTTTACAGAACAAACACATTGAAAAATAAAGTGCAAATGTACTTATTTGTACAAAAGTGTTAACATTGAAAAAACATGACATATACGTGAACATAACAAAAAAGTTGTACTTTTTATATGTCAGGGCCCTATGCTGCATTGCATTTGCAAAAGACCAAATTAGCCAAGAGTCTGTCAGTCATTTGTGCACGATGGGGGCGTAGTATGATGCCACCATGGCTGAAAACTCGCTCCACTGGAGCACTGGAGGCAGGCACTGCCAAGACTCTCATGGCCACTCGGAACAGTGAAGGAAGAGTCTTCATGTTCAATGCCCAGAACAAAAGGGGGGAGAGAGTTGTTTTGGGTTGGTGCACTACTTGTAAGTGTATCTTGTGTTTTTTATGTTGATTTAATTTAAAAAAAAAAAAAAAAAAAAAAAATTATTTCTTGTGCGGCCCGATACCAATCGATCCACGGACCAGTACCGGGCCGCGGCCCGGTGGTTGGGGACCACTGAGGTAAACAACCAACAGTATGTCAGAAAGCTAGCTAAAACGGTACACATATTCATAATATAGTATACATTTTAACTGACCTTTATTTGACTATTTTTGTCTTTTTTTAGGTGGCTAAAATACGCGGTGCTGCTGACCGCCGTCTAACGTTACGTGTGATATATTGACTAACGTAACCCTGCTTGAAAAAAATCACTGAACAAAAAGTATGAATAAGGTAGTGAACTGCAACAGATTCCCATGTTTGCAATAACGTTATAACGTTAGCAGTGAGTTTACAGCCTCACTGATTTAACTACACAGCAAATAAAAGTCACGTTACTTAGCCAATAAACGTTATCTTACATTCAAAACTTACCGTTCTTTGTGCAACTTCAAATGCCGGACGAAGTTGGAAGTTGTTGCCTCTCCATCAGTCATTTTGGAACCGCATGTGTTGCATACTGCAAACCGTTTTGTGTTGACCACCTCGTAATTTTTATACCCAAACGAAATTATTTTAGGTATCATTTTTTGTTCACTGGCGTGTGGTTTGGACATGTCTTCTTCGTTGGTTGTCCTGCAATTTGATTGGATGAATGCTGTGTGATGAAAACAAAGTAGATCTAATTTGATTGGCTGTTGTACTGAGACCACACCAGCTGACACACGCAACGCTGATAGACAAGTACACGATGAAAAATACGGAGCGCTCCCGAATAACTTTTTCATCTTTGGGTTTTGGGGAAAGTAGCAAGTCATGTCAAGTCATGTCAATTCAAAAGGCTCAAGTCCAAGTGAAGTCACAAGTCATTGATGTTAAAGTCTAAGTCGAGTTGCAAGTCTTTTTACATTTTGTCAAGTCGAGTCTAAAGTCATCAAATTCATGACTCGAGTCTGACTGGAGTCCAAGTCATGTGACTCGAGTCCACACCTCTGATATATAATGTAGGAACCAGAAATATTAATAATAGAAAGAAACAACCCTTTTGTGCGAATGAGTGTGAATGAGTATAAATGGGGGAGGGAGGTTTTTTGGGTTGGTGCACTAATTGTAAGTGTATCTTGTCTTTTTTTTATGTTGATTTAATAAAAAAATGTTTAAAAAAATAAAATAAAATTTTTATTTTATTTATTTTTTATTTCTTGTCCGGTACCAATCGATCCCCGGCCCGGTGGTTGGGGACCACTGTTCTAGAGTATAGGTCCTTGGTCAGTTAGTGCGACTCACCGGAGGGAAGGAGCGTAGAACCTTCACGCCGTACTGAGCAGTGAGAGGGTGAGGCGGGTACATGCTGCTGAAGTAAGACAGGCCGGTGGGCGGGTCTGCTGGGGCCCAACACAGGATGTGGCTCAGTTCTGGAGAGTCGGCATCGATGGTGTGCCACGTCACCAGGAACTATAATGTCAGACAACGGCACATTTTTAAAACACACTTTAAGGTCAGGTGGTAGATATGGTCAGACCTTCACGGCTTCTGGAACGTCGCTAACGGCTCCGGGGTCCAATCGCACCAGCCTGGTCACTTCAGCGATGATGGCGTCGTTCTTGAACCTGAAAAAGAAACGAGAGTTAGGGGTTTTATAAGTTGTTTCCATCAGGTTTGAAACAAACCTGCTTGGCATTTGCATGGCGAGGTAAGGTGCGATGTTCCAGGCCAGGTTGACATTGTCCTTCCACTGTTTCTCCGTCAGGCTGATGTACTTGGACCTCCAGTTGGCGATGCTGGTCTCCACAGACTGCTCCATGGCGATGGCCAGCTCCTGGGTGGACAGCGGGTTGTACCATGTGGTCAGGCGCTCGATTTCGCTCGCCTGAAGGCATAAAGCGAACAAGTGAGGAAAGGTTTAGGGGTCCAGAAGAGGGTTGCACAATTCCATCACATTTTTAATCACGATTTTGGCTGCCTTGGTTAAATGAGGGTTATCGTCAGCAGAGGTGGGTAGAGTAGCCAGAAATTGTACTCAAGTAAGAGTACTGTTACTTTAGAGATTTATTACTCAAGTAAAAGTAAGGAGTAGTCACCCAAATATTTACTTGAGTAAAAGTAAAAAGTATGTTGTGAAAAAACTACTCAAGTACTGAGTAACTGATGAGTAACATACACACTTATGTCATATACATATATATATACATATATATATATATATATATATATATATATATATATATATACAGTTTATTATTTATATGTATTTATTTTGCTGTTTTTGTTTACCTGTTAAAGGTGTTTTAATGAATATACATGCATGTTTAACATATAGATTCCTTTCTTTCATGAAGACAAGAATATAAGTTGGTGTATTACCTGATTCTGATGACTTGCGTTGATTGTAATCAGACAGTAGTGCTGATAACGTCCACGTTTTCAAATGGAGGAGAAGAAAAGTTCCTCCTTTCTGTCTAATACCACATGAAAGTGGCTGGTTTTTGGCATCTTATTTGTCCAGCTTCCATATTCGTTTTTATACACTTTACAAGAAATACATTGGCGGCAAACTCCATAGCTTGCTAGCTTGTTTGTGCTGGCTTTTGGAGACTCTTATTTTGAAAGCGCAGGCGCGATGGAGCGGCACTTTTATTGTGAAGACAGGAACGTCCTCATGTGCGGTCAGTCTTTAGGCTTTTGACGGTATGTACGATTGAAATAAAAAAGTATATTTTTTCCTTCACACTTTTGATTGGTTGATTGATTGGAACTTTTATTAGTAGATTGCACAGTACAGTACATATTCCGTACAATTGACCACTAAATGGTAACACCCGAATAAGTTTTTCAACTTGTTTAAGTCAGGTCATGTGACCACCTGGCTCTGTTTGATTGGTCCAACGTCACCAGTGACTGCATCTGATTGGTGGAACGAAGTGAAACGTCACCAGTAAGGCAGGCACTATGAAGGTCTGTCTGACAGACCAAAACAAACAAAGCGTGCATTAACAGATCGATCAAAATTAGTAGCGAGTAGTGAGCTGAATGTAGATAAAAGTAGCGGAGTAAAAGTAGCGTTCCTTCTCTATAAATATACTTAAGTAAAAGTAAAAGTATGTTGCATTAAAACTACTCTTAGAAGTACAATTTATCCCAAAAGTTACTCAAGTAGATGTAACGGAGTAAATGTAGCGCGTTACTACCCACCTCTGATCGTCAGGGATATTAACATTTAAAAACCAAAACAAGCACTTTCACAACCGTGACGGCAGAGAACAGCCCTGTGAAGCGCGCACCCCCGTCCACGCCACAGGCCTTTGGTAAGCCCTAAACATTAGAATTATATATAATTGACAAATCTCATTTTGCATGTACTAAGTTAATATCCTACCGGTCGGACGTGCCCTAAACACCTCCCGAGGGAGGCGATCGGGTGGCATCCTGACCAGATGCCCGAACCACCTCATCTGGCTCCTCTCCATGTGGAGGAGCAGCGGCTTTACTTTGAGCTCTCCCCCGGATGACAGAGCTTCTCACCCTATCTCTAAGGGAGAGCCCCGCCACCCGGCGGAGGAAACTCATTTCGGCCGCTTGTACCCGTGATCTTGTCCTTTCGGTCATAACCCAAAGCTCATGACCATAGGTGAGGATGGGAACGTAGATCGACCGGTAAATTGAGAGCTTTGCCTTCCGGCTCAGCTCCTTCTTCACCACAACGGACCGATACAGCGTCCGCATTACTGAAGACGCCGCACCGATCCGCCTGTCGATCTCACGATCCACTCTTCCCTCACTCGTGAACAAGACTCCGAGGTACTTGAACTCCTCCACTTGGGGCAAGATCTCCTCCCGAACCCGGAGATGGCACTCCACCCTTTTCCGGGAGAGAACCATGGACTCGGACTTGGAGGTACTGATTCCCATCCCAGTCGCTTCACACTCGGCTGCGAACCGATCCAGTGAGAGCTGAAGATCTTGGCCGGATGAAGCCATCAGGACCACATCATCTGCAAATAGCAGAGACCTAATCCTGCAGCCACCAAACCAGATCCCCTCAACGCCTTGACTGCGCCTAGAAATTCTGTCCATAAAAGTTATGAACAGAATGGGTGACAAAGGGCAGCCTTGGCGGAGTCCAACCCTCACTGGAAACGTGTCCGACTTACTGCTGGCAATGCGGACCAAGCTCTGGCACTGATCATACAGGGAGCGGACTGCCACAATCAGACAGTCCGTTACCCCATACTCTCTGAGCACTCCCCACAGGACTTCCCGAGGGACACGGTCGAATGCCTTCTCCAAGTCCACAAAGCACATGTAGACTGGTTGGGCAAACTCCCATGCACCCTCAAGGACCCTGCCGAGAGTATAGAGCTGGTCCACAGTTCCACGACCAGGACGAAAACCACACTGTTCCTCCTGAATCCGAGGTTCGACTATCCGGCGTAGCCTCCTCTCCAGTACACCTGAATAGACCTTACCGGGAAGGCTGAGGAGTGTGATCCCACGATAGTTGGAACACACCCTCCGGTTCCCCTTCTTAAAGAGAGGAACCACCACCCCGGTCTGCCAATCCAGAGGTACCGCCCCCGATGTCCACGCGATGTTACCAGTCTAAACTAAATAAAATTGATGCTAATCCACCCTTTTTTCTCGTTATTTTTATGAATAAGAATAGATAAGAGAACCATTAAGGAACTGAATCGTTAAGCAGAATCAAAAGTGGAATCGGAACTGGGAAAATCCTATCAATTCCCATCTGTATTCACATGAGTTCAATCGTTATATTAAATAATTATATTTTTGTATATTTTGTCATTATACAAAAGCCAAAAGCAGTGAAGTTGTCACGTTGTGTAAATGGTAAATAAAAAGAGAATACAACAAATCATTTTCAACTTATATTCAATTGAATAGACTGCAAAGACAAGATATTTCATGTTCACACAGAAACTTAATTTTTTTGCAAATAATCATTAACTTAGAATTTAATGGCAGCAACACATTGCAAACAAGTTGTCAGAGGGGCATTTTTACCAGTGTGTTACATGGCCTTTCCTTTTAACAACACTCAGTAAACGTTTGGGAACTGAGGAGACACATTTTTGAAGTGGAATTCTTTCCCATTCTTGTTTGATGTACAGCTTAAGACAGGTCTAGACTACAGGCAGGCCAGTCTAGTACCCGCACTCCTTTACTATGAAGCCACGCTGTTGTAACACATGACTTGGCATTGTCTTGCTGAAATAAGCAGGGGCGTCCCTGATACCGTTGCTTGGATGGCAACATATGTTGCTCCAAAACCTGTATGTACCTTTCAGCATTAATGGCGCCTTCACAGATGTGTAAGTTACCCATGCCTTGGGCACTAATACACCCCCATACCATCACACATGCTGGCTTTTGAACTTTGCACCTATAACAATCCGGATGGTTCTTTTCCTCTTTGGTCCGGAGGAAACGACGTCCACAGTTTCCAAAAACAATTTGAAATTTGGACTAGTCAGACCACAGAACACTTTTCCAATTTGCATCAGTCCATCATAGATGAACTTGGGCCCAGCAAAGCCGGCTGCGTTTGGCTTTGGCTTTGCATAGTAGAGTTTTAACTTGCACTTTGTCACGACTGGGACCATGGCGTGGTTTGTTCTCCCGAGGTGCAAAAGATTTGGACCATACGTGGCGTGAAGGTGAATACATGATTTATTTAAACACTATAACTACAAAAAAAAAAGTACAAACGAAAAGCGCGCACAGTGGCGGAAAACGACTTGGCTATGAAAACAAATACTTGCACAAAGGCAGAAACTATGAACAACAAAAAACACTAACTGTGGCTTAATTAACAAAAACTTACTTGGCATGGAACCGGCATGAAAAAAGAGCAGCAAGGGTGTGTGGAGAGTGTGCAGAAGCATAAATGCGGGATGTCGTCAGAACGACAAACTGAAAACAATGAACTTAAATACTATAGACATGATTAACGAAAACAGGTGCGTGACTCAAAACGTGAAACAGGTGCGTGACGTGACAGGTGAAAACTAATGGTTGCTATGGTGACAAAACAAAGGTGCACAAAAAGTCCAAAAACAAAACCGAACAGGACTACAACAAAAAAATGATCACACAGACATGACACACTTACAGATGAAGCAACAAACTGTAGTTACTGACAGTGGTTTTCTAAAGTGTTTCTGAGCCCATGCGGTGATATCCTTCACACACTGATGTCGCTTTTTGATGCAGTACCGCCTGAGAGATCGAAGGTCACGGGCATTTAATGTTGGTTTCGGCCTTGCCGCTTACGTGCAGTGGTTTCTCCAGATTCTTTAAACCTTTTGATGATATTACGGACCGTAGATGGCGAAATCCCTAAATTCCTTGCAATTGCTGGTTGAGAAATGTTCTTTAACGGTTGGACAATTTGCTCAGGCATTTGTTGACAAAGTGGTGACCCTCGCCCCGTCCTTGTTTGTGAATGACTGAGCATTTCATGGAAGCTTGCTTTTATACCCAATCATGGCACCCACCTGTTCCCAATTAGCCTGTTCACCTGTGGGATGTTCCGAATAAGTGTTTGGTGAGCATTCCTCAATTTTCTCAGTCTTTTTTGCCACTTGTGCCAGCTTTTTTGAAACATGTTGCAGGCATCAAATTCCAAATGGGCTAATATTTTCAAAAAAATAACAAAGTTTACCAGTTTGAACCTTAAGTATTTTGTCTTTGCAGTCTATTCAATTGAATATAGGTTGAAAAGGATTTACAAATCAATGTATTGTGTTTTTATTTACCATTTACACAACGTGACAACTTCCCTGCTTTTGGGTTTTGTACACGTTTCACAGTACAAACGATCAAATATATGCACTGTATGTTAACGTCAAGCGGGGGTGTCCAATTGATGACACGTAGGCCAGCCATGAAATGAAGCATTAAAAATGGAAAAACAGTGCTCATGGCATCATGTACTGAGGAAAAGCTGACACGTTGATACTAATAATAAACACTAGTATTTAAATATATAGATAACGTTTATCTAGCTTTTTTATTCGACTATTTAATTACAAATTACATGATAGAATTGCGTAACAAACCAACCATCAACACTGTTTTAGCAAACATAATGAATAATCGTGAATAATAAAAGGATTGTCCATCCATCCATCTTCTTCCGCTTATCCGAGGTCGGGTCGCGGGGGAAGCAGCCTAAGCAGGGAAGCCCAGACTTCCCTCTCCCCAGCCACTTCGTCCAGCTCCTCCCGGGGGATCCCGAGGCGTTCCCAGGCCAGCCGGGAGACATAGTCTTCCCAGCGTGTCCTGGGTCTTCCCCGTGGCCTCCTACCGGTCGGACGTGCCTTAAACACCTCCCGAGGGAGGCGATCGGGTGGCATCCTGACCAGATGCCCGAACCACCTCATCTGGCTCCTCTCCATGTGGAGGAGCAGCGGCTTTACTTTGAGCTCCCCCCGGATGACAGAGCTTCTCACCCTATCTCTAAGGGAGAGCCCCGCCACCCGGCGGAGGAAACTCATTTCGGCCGCTTGTACCCGTGATCTTGTCCTTTCGGTCATAACCCAAAGCTCATGACCATAGGTGAGGATGGGAACGTAGATCGACCGGTAAATTGAGAGCTTTGCCTTCCGGCTCAGCTCCTTCTTCACCACAACGGATCGATACAGCGTCCGCATTACTGAAGATGCCGCACCGATCCGCCTGTCGATCTCACGATCCACTCTTCCCTCACTCGTGAACAAGACTCCGAGGTACTTGAACTCCTCCACTTGGGGCAGGGTCTCCTCCCCAACCCGAAGATGGCATTCCACCCTTTTCCGGGCGAGAACCATGGACTCGGACTTGGAGGTGCTGATTCTCATCCCAGTCGCTTCACACTCGGCTGCGAACCGATCCAGCGAGAGCTGAAGATCCTGGCCAGATGAAGCCATCAGGACCACATCATCTGCAAAAAGCAGAGACCTAATCCTGCAGCCACCAAACCAGATCCCCTCAACGCCTTGACTGCGCCTAGAAATTCTGTCCTTAAAAGTTATGAACAGAATGGGTGACAAAGGGCAGCCTTGGCGGAGTCCAACCCTCACTGGAAACGTGTCCGACTTACTGCCGGCAATGCGGACCAAGCTCTGGCACTGATCATACAGGGAGCGGACCGCCAAAATCAGACAGTCCGATACCCCATACTCTCTGAGCACTCCCCACAGGACTTCCCGAGGGACACGGTCGAATGCCTTCTCCAAGTCCACAAAACACATGTAGACTGGTTGGGCAAACTCCCATGCACCCTCAAGGACCCTGCCCAGAGTATAGAGCTGGTCCACAGTTCCACGACCAGGACGAAAACCACACTGTTCCTCCTGAATCCGAGGTTCGACTATCCGGCGTAGCCTCCTCTCCAGTACACCTGAATAGACCTTACCGGGAAGGCTGAGGAGTGTGATCCCACGATAGTTAGAACACACCCTCCGGTTCCCCTTCTTAAAGAGAGGAACCACCACCCCGGTCTGCCAATCCAGAGGTACCGCCCCCGATGTCCACGCGATGCTGCAGAGTCTTGTTAACCAAGACAGCCCCACAGCATCCAGAGCCTTAAGGAACTCCGGGCGGATCTCATCCACCCCCAGGATTGTGATTATTATTTTGCAGCCCTAGTTATAATAAACATGAAAGTGGACGCTCACCAGCAGCGCCAACAAGAGAGTCCTGCGCTTCATGTAGTATTTGTGGAGCTGTGTCCCTCTGTTGCTCTTCTTGGACACGCCTAGAAGACAGGTCGTCACACCAACCACTCCTTTTTTTACTTGCTGCCGAAGCGTACCAGTCATAATTGGAATGAAATATGACGATACCCGATTTCTTGGACGCGGTGGACATGCCACTGGACAGCGGGTAGGTGTTGATCCATCCCTGGCCGCTCTGCTGGGAGCGAGTGCTGGAGTCCACGTTGCTCCGCATGTCGGCGGCGTTCATCACGGACAGACTGTTCAAGGACGGGTCCTGGTTGTCTGTGGACACGCACACACACACACACACACACACGCATTTAGACAACGCACAACAAACACACTCTCTGAGTACTTCCAGCATGAATGTGCGTGATGATGGAGATGATGTCGGCATCTCGGGATGAGCCGACCCAAGCAGGGTGTAAAGCACACATACAAGCACATACCTGCCAACTTTTGAAATCAGAAAAACCTAGTAGCCAGGGTCCAAGGGCCGCAGGCCCCGGTAGGTCCAGGACAAAGTCCTGGTGGACGGTTCAGGGCTTCGCCCCCCGACGCAAAATGATTATTAGCATTCAGACAGGTTAAAATGTTGCTAAAACCATCACTTTTCTATCAGTCACAGTGACTTTTCAAAACAAAAATATTACAGCAAAAATCATATGGGTTGATTGACATGTTTATTCTGTAAGCTAACTTCAATAGTTTGAAATTATTTTGACAGTTAATGCCAGTTATCCTGTCAACCTTTCACAAGACTTCAATTTGTTAATTGAAAGTATAAACAGTATAAACACTTTTTACAGTAAACAAATGGTAAAACAGTACTAAACAATTCCATAAAAAAAAAAAATTGGTGTCATTATTAACTTTCTGTCCAAGCTTGTATAATCTACTGCCTTGTTCAATTGTAAAAAATATTCTGTGCCTAAAATTCACATTTCTATCACAATTATCATACTGTAAACATGGTAAGCTAACTTCATTAAAATTAATAGTCCTGTCAATAGCATGGAATTACAATTCAAATGTAGTTTTTTTGTAAGCCTTTCAAAAGAATTCAAAATATGAAAAATGAATGAAAATTAATTTAAGCCATCAGACACTTGAAAAGTGGCACATCACATCTCTAATGTAATCATTTTAACTTTTCAACAGAAATAGCACTGCAAAAATATTAAGGACATACTTCTGTATTTTGGTAGTTATGCTGTCAACATTTAACAAGATTTCTTCAACTTGGACTTGAAAGCATAAATAGTATAAACACTTTTAACAGTATAACAGTACTAAACAATTCCAATAGATAACATTGGTGTCATTACCTTTTTGTGGCTAAAATCCAAATTTATTCTATCAGATTGACTGCAAAAATGATACGGTAACTTTATGATAAGTTTACTTGAAGTGGCATAAAACACTGAAAGTGATTGTTCCTATAACCCCTTTGTTTTGAATGTTTTATGCCACTTCAAGTTGTCAAAGACGTGCTGTGAAATACAGCCGACAGGATTGCGCACCAAACACGAAGCAAGGCCAAAGCGCATGCATGGTGCAGGAGAACAAAGGACTTCTTTCATTTAAGGTTTGTGATAAACCATCAAACTCATTCGTTAAAAGGACTCTATAGCAATATAAAGTGAGTTTTTCTGGACATTATCATGCAAGAAAAGTTTATTTTTGGGACCGCGATCACCGCGTAATGATTTTTAAAGGTTGCATTACAAACATTTAACTGTCCCATGTGATCAGCCAGTGCGATTGGAAGTCCATGCTCAATTATTGCCTCCGTAAATAAAACTTCGGCATTTATCACATCCAAAGAATCTGTTTGGGCGACGAAAAACGTTGAAAGTTTTCCACTTGTATCGCTAGCAACGGCATTAGACTTGTGTTTTTTTGTCCCAACGTGGTCTTTTACATCGCTAATTCCTCCGTGTCCGATCGAAAAATCTTGTCTGCACAAGGTGCAATTCGCGTAATTTTCACCCTTTTTTTTTTTAAATTAATGAAAAACCGTATTTTTTATCACTGCAACCGTAACCCGGAATAGGTTGATGAAAACCGTACTAATTACGGGAAAACCGGAGTAGTTGGCAGGTATGCAAGCAGTCTGATGTGTGTGACAATGAGGTCTCACTCGGGGTCGTCGGGAATGATGAGAGGGTTTTCCGAGGGGGGGGGGGGTTCAATCGCTACCTTGCAAATTGATCAGTTGAGGCAAAAGGGCCTGACGGGTGGGCTGACATGATGAGGAATAATGCATCTCAACGCTGGTGACAAATTTGTGCTTTCTTCCTCGTGGCTGCTGGACTTTGAAACATTGTTTACAGAATAAAGGGAAAGGAGAACCTAAGCGCTGTGTTATTGTACTGTAAACTGTATATCTGTATATCTGTAAATCTATGAGCAGCACGGTGAGGTTTGAATAAAGCAACAAATTTGCCAGGCGTACAAGCCTGCTCCCGCCGCGTTAGGCTTACTTAAGATCGATATTGGAGAGGTGCTGGACACGATAAGCGATCCAAATATCCCGGCTGAGAGGGTGCTCGGAGTCGAGGTGGTACCAAGCTCACCGGGGGGGACCAGGTGGCACGCTGCCAAGTACTTCTTGTCCGACAGGATGCTGGCGTAGAAGCGGATCATGATGCTGATGTCCTCGCGCAGACGCTTGTCACCTTGGGTGGGGAATTTTGGAGACACGCTGCAGACGGCGCCGCAGACAGGAATGAATGGTGAGTTCTCCTCTTTATTGTGGAGATATTTGTGTGGTGGCTGATAAAACATGACTGACTGAAATTGTGTGTGTGTGTGTGTGTGTGTGTGTGTGTGTGTGTGTGTACCTGAAGTAATCAAAGGCTGTGGAGTAGATCTTCTCTCTGAGCACGTTCCTTATAGTGGCGTTGATGATGACATCAGAGTGGAGAAGAGCGAGACCTAGCGTCAGCAGCCTGCATTTGTAAAAAAAACAACAAAAAAACAACAACCGTTCATCAGAAAACGTCTGGTGGTTTTGGGTGAATGTAGGGCTGGGCGATATGAACGAAAACGTATATCTCGATATATATATATACACAGGTAAAAGCCAGTAAATTAGAATATTTTGAAAAACTTGATTTATTTCAGTAATTGCATTCAAAAGGTGTAACTTGTACATTATATTTATTCATTGCACACAGACTGATGCATTCAAATGTTTATTTCATTTAATTTTGATGATTTGAAGTGGCAACAAATGAAAATCCAAAATTCCGTGTGTCACAAAATTAGAATATTACTTAAGGCTAATACAAAAAAGGGATTTGTAGAAATGTTGGCCAACTGAAAAGTATGAAAATGAAAAATATGAGCATGTACAATACTCAATACTTGGTTGGAGCTCCTTTTGCCTCAATTACTGCGTTAATGCGGCGTGGCATGGAGTCGATGAGTTTCTGGCACTGCTCAGGTGTTATGAGAGCCCAGGTTGCTCTGATAGTGGCCTTCAACTCTTCTGCGTTTTTGGGTCTGGCATTCTGCATCTTCCTTTTCACAATACCCCACAGATTTTCTATGGGGCTAAGGTCAGGGGAGTTGGCGGGCCAATTTAGAACAGAAATACCATGGTCCGTAAACCAGGCACGGGTAGATTTTGCGCTGTGTGCAGGCGCCAAGTCCTGTTGGAACTTGAAATCTCCATCTCCATAGAGCAGGTCAGCAGCAGGAAGCATGAAGTGCTCTAAAACTTGCTGGTAGACGGCTGCGTTGACCCTGGATCTCAGGAAACAGAGTGGACCGACACCAGCAGATGACATGGCACCCCAAACCATCACCCAACCATGCAAATTTTGCATTTCCTTTGGAAATCGAGGTCCCAGAGTCTGGAGGAAGACAGGAGAGGCACAGGATCCACGTTGCCTGAAGTCTAGTGTAAAGTTTCCACAATCAGTGATGGTTTGGGGTGCCATGTCATCTGCTGGTGTCGGTCCACTCTGTTTCCTGAGATCCAGGGTCAACGCAGCCGTCTACCAGCAAGTTTTAGAGCACTTCATGCTTCCTGCTGCTGACCTGCTCTATGGAGATGAAGATTTCAAGTTCCAACAGGACTTGGCGCCTGCACACAGCGCCAAATCTACCCGTGCCTGGTTTACGGACCATGGTATTTCTGTTCTAAATTGGCCCGCCAACTCCCCTGACCTTAGCCCCATAGAAAATCTGTGGGGTATTGAGAAAAGGAAGATGCAGAATGCCAGACCCAAAAACGCAGAAGAGTTGAAGGCCACTATCAGAGCAACCTGGGCTCTCATAACACCTGAGCAGTGCCAGAAACTCATCGACTCCATGCCACGCCGCATTAACGCAGTAATTGAGGCAAAAGGAGCTCCAACCAAGTATTGAGTATTGTACATGCTCATATTTTTCATTTTCATACTTTTCAGTTGGCCAACATTTCTAAAAATCCCTTTTTTGTATTAGCCTTAAGTAATATTCTAATTTTGTGACACACGGAATTTTGGATTTTCATTTGTTGCCACTTCAAATCATCAAAATTAAATGAAATAAACATTTGAATGCATCAGTCTGTGTGCAATGAATAAATATAATGTACAAGTTACACCTTTTGAATGCAATTACTGAAATAAATCAAGTTTTTCAAAATATTCTAATTTACTGGCTTTTACCTGTATATATATATATATATATATATATATATATATATATATATATATATATATATATATATATATATATATATATATATATATATATATGTATGTGTGGGGAAAAAAATCACAAGACTATTTCATCTCTACAGGCCTGTTTCATGAGGGGGGGTACCCTCAATCTCCTGACGATTGAGGGTACCCCCCCTCATGAAACAGGCCTGTAGAGATGAAATAGTCTTGTGATTTTTTTTTCCCACACATACATATATTGCGCTCTACTACGGTATCGAGCACTATTTTTTGGATAACCTTATTAAGACATATATATATATATATATATATATATATATATATATATATATATATGTGAAATACTTGACTTGGTGAATTCTAGCTGTAAATATACTTCTCCCCTTTTAGCCACGCCCCCGTCCCACCCCGACCACGCCCACCCCCACTCCCTCCCCCCACCTCCCGAAATCGGAGGTCTCAAGGTTGGCAAGTATGGCTACATGGGTCTAAAAAACTAAGCTGCGGAAATCTCTATTTGTTTAAAAAGTAAATGTAGTTAAGCTACGTCGCGAATATTTGCTTGTGTGTTGTTGTTGTGCGTCAGTGCAGTGGGCGGGAGAGAGCAAGTGCGTCTTGGAAGGAGGAAGGGGCGGAGTTTAGTAGCCCATGGAGTGTTGAGAGGGAGTGGGAAGCGGGGGAGGACAAGGAACACAAGTAAGCGGCGTTTGGTCATTTTAACGTGAAATAAACTATATATCGATATTAAAATATTTTCTTAATTCATATCTTGTTTAAAAATATATCGATATATCTTACAAACTCGGTATATCGCCCAGCCCGAGGTGAACGTACCTGAAACGAGATCCGATGGCGGCGACGTGGCGATTGAAGCTACTCTTGGCCCCGCCCACGTTGAGGGACAGCGAGCGCTGTAGCAAACTGCAAAAGATCTCTACCTGGTCTGCGCTGGAGTACTTGGCGATCTCAAACCTCTGCACCAGAAACTGGACAGAAAGCAGCAGTCGTGTGAGGCGGCCTGGCGGTCAGGTCGCACTCTTGAGAGATAAGAAACTCGTGACTGACCTCGATCCAGATGTGGTGAGGGGTGACGTCCGGAGGGCAGGGGATGGGCTGACTCTCTTCAGACGCCGCCAGGGGGTCCGCCTCTTGGTGGGCGTCAGAAAACAAGCCCATTTTGAGCTCCACTGTCATCTGCCACGCTCCCGCCATCTCCCGCATGAACTGAACAGACAGTGTGAAGTATCAGGCACCAGCACCAGGACGGGACTCACGGATGAAGTTTTTACCGGCACTTCCATGCCAGCGCGTGCGGCCAGCAGCCATTCCCAGCAGGCGATGGCCGTCTCCATGCCGTGCTCCGTGAACATCTTGAGAGGCGACCAGCAGAGGTGGTGCAGCAGCTGGGGGTCGCACTCTGCGCACACAGTCGTCATTGGCACGCACCAAGGCAAGAGCACTTGGGAATCGTCGTCTCAGCGTGTGCGGTACCTTTAGTGCTGATGAGCAATGCGGCCAGTTTGAACATGGCCTCGGTGAAGCCCTCGGCCTGGGCCGAGTCCAAAGCCTCTCCCATCTGCTTGATCATCAGCCGGACCAAGTCCGACTGCCCCCGCACCGCCTGGGCAAAGTGGATCATGCCTGACACCTACAGACAGGAATATAAGGAACAAGCCTGCAGTGTTAGGACCCTCTGAACATTGACTGTGACAAATGATGGCTGCTGACCTCTCCAGCATATCTGTTCCTCAAGTTGAGGGAGGCCATGAAGTTGGAGTAGTCCTTCTTCACGCAGGTGGGCCTCTCGGTCAACTGAGTGGACTGCAGGGAATCACATTTTAAAACTGAAATAATAATATTCCCGGGCAAAAGTACAACTTGAAAGAAAACTACTCTAAAAGGCATGTGGGACGAGCATGGGCCGCTCAACCAGTTTGGCATGGATTTCACATTTCAGTTCATGTTCAAGGGACCCCAAACACAAAAGAAAAGAGAGGATGGAGCCCTTTGAGGAACTCGGGGGGTATTAAATTGAACTGTACAAAGCTCTCCTCTGCAGCATTTATGCTTAAGTGTAAAATAGTGACGTAAAGGTAAAAACTATGACCGCGTTAAAACCTCTGATCGTTAGTAACACCATTTTAAATCCAAATGATCAAAAAACCCTACTTGATAACTACTTTGATAAACTCAGACTAACTGCTGACAGCTCCATAGCTTACATGAAAACAAGAGACATTAATGTATTTTCCCATTAAGAAATGGCACTCCCCAATCTAAATTTATACAAACATTACTAAGCTATTGAATTATGTATGTTGAACCTACAAGCTGTGCTTTTTTAGAAGGGAGTTGTTATGTTTCTGTTGCTCGCCTTCATTCCTTATTATTTTGTCCCTGCTGTTGCTTCTCCTCCTCAGTGCTTTCCCTTCTCGGCAGGGGATGGCCTAATTGGACACACCGGGTCCTAATTTGACACTGGGCTATCTAAGCAGGTCACTGATAGCTTGTTCTCACTGGTGTATCGCTTCCTATGCCGCCCACAACTCATCTAGCTTCTAACGCGGGTCAGTTTTGTTTTTGTTTTTACTCTTAGAGAACATTACTAATGGTATCGAGAAAAACAAATTTGTTTTAGGAATTTTTATTGACCTGCAAGAGGCTTTCGATACCATTGACCACCAGATTTTGGTAAACAAACTGGAAAACTATGGCATAAGGGGAGTGGCAGGGAAATGGCTGAAGAGCTACTTGAATGAGAGACAGCAGATTGTTCAGATCGACCAACATCAATCTACACTCATGAACATAACCTGTGGAGTCCCCCAGGGGTCGATACTGGGACCCACACTATTTATAATGTATATCAATGAAATATGTAAAGTATCAACACTGCTGAAGTTCATCCTCTTTGCTGACGACACAACCATTACATGTGCAGGTGACGACATGAAGCAACTTCTGGCCTCTGTAACTGAGGAGATGATCAAGTTAAAAACTTGGTTTAATACCAACAAATTGTCTCTGAATTTAAAGAAGACCAAAATCATGCTCTTTAGCAATCGCAAAAGTGAACTACCCATCAGGATTGTTATTGATGATACACCAATAGAATATGTTCAACAAAATTCATTCTTAGGAGTGGTAATAGATGAAAATATATCATGGAAGCCTCATATAAATTACCTGAGGACAAAAGTTGTTAAATGTGTTGGAATGATGAGGAGATCATGTCATTTATTGAACACCAATGCTCTGCTTTTATTGTATCATTCATTTATTATGTCATATCTAAACTATTGTGTTGAAGTCTGGGGAAATTGTTATAAATCCCATCTACAGCCTTTAGTCACTCTGCAGAAAAAGGCCATTAGGATTGTGTCCAATGTTCACTACTTACATCGTTCGAATCCACTATTCATGGAGTTAAAGCAACTTAAACTGCACGATGTGATCAATTTTAAAACTGCTCAAATTATGTTTAGGGCATCCCAAAACTCTCTACCATCCAATATACAAAACCTATTCCAGGATAGAGATGCTCACCATAGTTACAGTCTAAGAGGAAACAACAAATTACATTTGCCTAAATTTAGAACAACTTTAAAATCAATGTGCATTTCAGTGCGTGGAGTCAGTCTGTGGAACAACTTAGGGGACGAGTTAAAAACCTGTTCTAACATGATTACATTTAAAAGACTGTTTAAAAAAGAAGTATTGAAGAAGTACGAGGAGGAAAGAGAGTGATGCCCTCAGCACAGAGCGATGGGAGAGAGGTGTTTGGTCAGAGAGTGTTTGGGCCCGTGTGTGTGTATGTGTGTAAGTGTAAGTGTGTGTGTGTGTGTGTGTGTGTGTGTGTGTGTGTGTGTGCGTGTGTGTTTTGTCTCGTCTTGTCTTGTTTTATAGTAACAGTGGTACTATTGTATTGTTAGTGTACAGGAGCTTTTCTTGTTTTTGTTTGTATAGTATTGTTCTTGTATTATATTGTTTATGTTAAATGTGGAATGAGTGAGGGGTTGGGATATTATAAGCATCTGCTTCATCCAACCCCTTTTCAAGCCTTGCATAAATGTCCCTGCCAAAATGTTTTTTAAAAAAAAGTGTGTGTTGTTGTACTGTGCAGGTTTGAAATAAATAATTCAATCAAAAAAAAAAAAATCTCTAACCTCCATTTTTTGTTCTTCTCTCTACAGGTTGAGCGTTTTTCTTCTTTTGACTGAACATTCCCAGTGTGTCCTGGCCATTCCCTCGCCGATCGCCGCAAGCCAAATTTTATGGTGTGCATTTTTGCCCCATCACCTTTCGTTTGGATTATTATCATTATTAAAGTACTAAACTTGTTGCTGCATCGTTGGAATATAAACAAAAAAAAAATATTTTGACATTTAAGGCAGACAATAGGTGTATGATTTATGCAAATATGATGTAATGCAGGGTTGCCTACACTTTTTCTGCAGGCGAGCTACTTTTCAATTGACCAAGTGAAGGGGATCTACCTCATTCATATATATAATTCATATTGATTAATTTATGAAAGAGATGTTTTTGTTAACAAGTTAAAGGTGTTTAATGATAATACAAGCATGTTTAACACATAGTGTCATGTCTGTGTAATCATGTTTTGTTTTAAGTCATGTTTTGTTTAGTTATAGGACTCTTTAGTTTCTGTCTTTTCACTCCCTTGTCTTGTTTCCATGATTACGCCATTAGTTTCACCTGTTCCACGTTTGTACTCATTGTGCACTCTTGTTTGTCACCATAGCAACCATTAGTTTTCACCTGTCACGTCACGCACCTGTTTCACGTTTTGAGTCACGCACCTGTTTTCGTTAATCATGTCCGTAGTATTTAAGTTCATTCTTTTCAGTTTGTCGTTCTGACGACCTCACCACATTTATGCTCTGTCCATGCCTGGCACTTCTTCCCATGTCCATTCTTCATGCAACTATTTTTGTCCAAGCCAAGTAAGTTTTTGTTCCATGTTTATAGTCTTTTTGTTTTTCATAGTTTGTTCTCCGCCACTGTGCGTGCTTTTCATTTGTACTTTTTTTGCTATAGTCTTTTGGTTTCATAGTTTATTCTCCGCCACTGTGCGCGCTTTCATTTATTCCTTTTTTTTTAATAATAATGAATAAATCATGTACCTTCATTCCCGTCTCGCCCGAGCCAACTTTCCGTTGCATCCCGGAAAAGCTAACACCCAAGACCAAGTCATGACATATAGATTCCTTTCTTTCATGTAGACAAGAACATAAGTTGGTGTATGACCTGATTGTGATGACTTGCATTGATTGGAATCAGGCAGTAGTGATGACGACGTCCACATTTTCAAATGGAGGAGAAAAAAAGTCCTCTTTTCTGTCCAATACCACATGAAAGTGGTTGCTTTTTGCCATCTTATTTGTCCAGCTTCCTTTTTATATACTTAACAAGAAATACATTGGCGGCAAACTCCGTAGCTTGCTAGCTTGTGCAAGCCAGCTTTCTGAGACTCTTATTTTATTAGCTCAGGCAGGTAGAAGCAGCGCTTTTATTGTGAAGGTAGGAACTGTGCAGTCGTTCTTTAGAGTTTTGACTGCAGGTACGGCGCGAGAGTCTGTTGAAATAAAAAGTGTTTCTCGCCTTCCTGTCGGCCATTTTTTCTTAATAATGATCTGGTAGCAGCCAGAATCATCTCAGAAGACCCTCGGGTGCCATGGATGTCAATCAAGTGACATCTTGGTGAAGATTGATGATCGCTCATTTTTAGGTCTATTTTTTTAATGCCTGGCTGGCGATCGACTGACACACCCTCCGCCATCGATCGGTAGCTCGCGATCGGCGTAATGTGCACCCCTGATTTAATGGATAGGAATGTCTGGTGCTGGATGTCAATAAAAATGTAATTAAAAAAAGAAACACAAAACATGCAAAATAGTGGCTTTTGTAAAAATGTGTACGTATATTTAAGCAGAGGTGGGTAGAGTAGCCAGAAATTGTACTCAAGTAAGAGTACTGTTACTTTAGAGATTTATTACTCAAGTAAAAGTAAGGAGTAGTCACCCAAATATTTACTTGAGTAAAAGTAAAAAGTATGTTGTGAAAAAACTACTCAAGTACTGAGTAACTGATGAGTAACATACACACACATATCATATACATACATACATATATATATATATATACACATGCACACATATATATATACACACACACATATACACACACATATATATATATATATATATATATATACATATATATATATATATATATATACACATGTATATATATATATATATATATATATATATACATATATATATATATATACATTGATATATACAGTATATAATTTATAGTTATTTATTTTGCCGTTTTTGTTTACATGTTAAAGGTGTTTTAATGAATATACATGCATGTTTAACACATATAGATTCCTTTCTTTCATGAAGACAAGAATATAAGTTGGTGTATTACCTGATTCTGATGACTTGCATTGATTGGAATCAGACAGTAGTGCTGATAACGGCCACGTTTTCAAATGGAGGAGAAAAAAAGTTCCTCTTTTCTGTCTAATACCACATGAAAGTGGTTGGTTTTTGGCATCTAATTTGTCCAGCTTCCATATTCGTTTTTATACACTTTACAAGAAATACATTGGCGGCAAACTCCGTAGCTTGCTAGCTTGTTTGCGCTGGCTTTCGGAGACTCTTATTTTGAAAGCGCATGCGCGATGGAGCGGCACTTTTATTGTGAAGACAGGAACTGTGTAGTCAGTCTTTAGGCTTTTGACGGGATGTACGGTTGAAATAAAAAATTGTCTTTTTTCCTTCACAATTTTGATTGATTGATTGGAACTTTTATTAGTAGATTGCACAGTACATATTCCGTACAATTGACCACTAAATGGTAACACCCCAATAAGTTTTTCAACTTGTTTAAGCCAGGTCATGTGACCCTCTGTTTGATTGGTCCAACGTCACCAGTGACTGCATCTGATTGGTGAAACGCAGGCACTATGAAGGTCTGTCTGACAGACCAAAACAAACAAAGCGTGCATTAACAGATCGATAAAAATTAGTAGCGAGTAGCGAGCTGAATGTAGATAAAAGTAGCGGAGTAAAAGTAGCGTTTCTTCTCTATAAATATACTCAAGTACAAGTAAAAGTATGTTGCATTAAAACTACTCTTAGAAGTACAATTTATCCCAAAAGTTACTCAAGTAGATGTAACGGAGTAAATGTAGCGCGTTACTACCCACCTCAGTATTTAAGTGATTTAAAAAACAACAACTTGGTCAAAAGATGGCCGTGATAATGATAACCTTGATCATTTTGGTCACAATAACCGTGAAATAAAATGTTCATATTGTTACATCACGAGTGTAGAATTGGAGAAAAGCAAAGCACTTACCCCCAGCGTGGTGCTCTGTCGGTTGTAGCCGGCAAAGTGCAAGATGCTCTCTGTGGCCATGGCCAGGCCCGTGTGCTGCGAGAGACCCGACACCCAGTTCTGGTGTTTGTTCAGATACTCCTGAAAAAGACAATAAACAAGTGAGTGACAGAATAAAACGTGAACATCTGATCGTGAGTCCATGTTCTTACCTGGAGGTGGGATTTGGTTACGGACGGAGCCCATTTCATGGCCTCCTTGAGGATTTCTCCACAGCGAGCGGCAAAGTCCTTCACTATGCTCTGCAATAACAAGTAAACATTAGGGGGCGGAGCGATGACTGAGCAAAAAGATGACGAGAAGCTCACCTCTCTGGCTTCGTAGGTATCAGGGACTGTTATCCTGTAAGGAGTGTCGGGAATGTCGTAGTAAGGTTGGTCTTTGTGGATGTCCTGCGGCATGGACAGGAATGTGAGTGCGATGCATCTTTTCATTGTCCTCAGAGGGCATCACTTACTGCGCTGAGCGAGAGCGACAGCGTCTGCAGGATGTCCAACATGGTCTTCAGCACGCGGCCGCTCCACAGCAAGTGAGGGAAGCTGACGACGTAGCGAGAAGGTTTGTTAGCACAGGGGGAGAGGCAAGTTCACAAAGAAGTCAGTGAGATGATATTCTCACGTTTCTGCCAAGCCAGACAAATATTTATCAGCCACTCTGCGGATCCTCTTGTGGATGTGATTGAAGTTGACCAACAGGAACTGAGCGTGGCGTTCCAGCTCCTCCTCGTGGGCTTTGGTTTTTGCCTTTAATGGTGACATTTTTAAACATCAGTGCAGAAGACATACCTGCGCAACTGCAATTTTGGGGAATTTTGTAAGAAAATAACATGTTTTTCTTATGCATTCTAAGATATGGCCAGCACGTGGTGGCTAACAATGCAGCTACTGGGAACACAATTCTGCCCTCTAAAAACACTTCAAAAACCCCGCCAACAATACTCCATTTACATTTCATGATCTGAATATTAACCAGGTATTAGCAATATTGTTATTATAAGTGCTAACGCAGACACACTATTTTTAGCGGCGCCGTGATCACAGAGAGCTTTATTGACATTGAGCAGGTGAGCTGCTGCATTGCCTCTGAGCTGGTGAAAGTTAATTCACAAATCATGCCTCTCACCTGGATAGTAGAAAGTTGTGGAAATTTCATGAGGATTAAGATTAAATCTTCATATAAACAGGAAGATATGAGCATCCCATTAATCAGCAAGTGAGGGCAGACATTGTACAGTAAGTGTTTTATTATGTTCGTAGTTTGTATATCTTGTTCAGCACTTAGCAACACTGCTGCATGAGTAGAAGTGTTGGTTGTTGGAGTGAAAAACGAATGTTGTGAGGCGTCTGTGAAATTAATACACCGCCGTATGCTTGATATGAGCAAAAACGTCAATATGCATACCTGCCAACTACTCCGGTTTTCCCGTAATTAGTACGGTTTTCATCAACCTATTCCGGGTTACGGTTGCAGTGATAAAAAATAAGTTTTTTCATTAATTAAATTTTATTTTATTTTTTTAAGTTTTATTCACGAAATCGCGTAACAACAATGACAATCGACACTGCTTCCCGTAACTTCCTATCGAGCAATTCCGAATGCCATGCGCGAGGCTATTTATAGCACCGCTGCCAAGCACGAGGCACCTGTTGCCCATTGTTTCCAAACGAGCGAACGATCATGGAATCAGCCGGAGAAAAATCGCAAACGAGTCTTAAACCGAAAAGAAAACTGCAGTCATTCCGTGAAGAATATTCAAAAGCCTATCCGGGAATAATTATCCGTTCCAAAAAGGGTGAAAACTACGCGAATTGCACCTTGTGCAGACAAGATTTTTCGATCGGACACGGAGGAATTAGCGATGTAAAAGACCACGTTGGGACAAAAAAACACAAGTCTAATGCCGTTGCTAGCGATACAAGTGGAAAACTTTCAACGTTTTTCGTCGCCCAAACAGATTCTTTGGATGTGATAAATGCCGAAGTTTTATTTACGGAGGCAATAATTGAGCAAACAAAAAGGTAATGACACCAATGTTATCTATAGGAATTGTTTAGTACTGTTATACTGTTAAAAGTGTTTATACTATTTATGCTTTCAAGTCCAAGTTGAAGAAATCTTGTTAAATGTTGACAGCATAACTACCAAAATACAGAAGAAGTATGTCCTTAATATTTTTGCAGTGCTATTTCTGTTGAAAAGTTAAAATGATTACATTAGAGATGTGATGTGCCACTTTTCAAGTGTCTGATGGCTTAAATTAATTTTCATTAATTTTTCATATTTTGAATTCTTTTGAAAGGCTTACAAAAAAACTACATTTGAATTGTAATTCCATGCTATTGACAGGACTATTAATTTTAATGAAGTTAGCTTACCATGTTTACAGTATGATAATTGTGATAGAAATGTGAATTTTAGGCACAGAATATTTTTTACAATTGAACAAGGCAGTAGATTATACAAGCTTGGACAGAAAGTTAATAATGACACCAATTTTTTTTTAAATGGAATTGTTTAGTACTGTTTTACCATTTGTTTACTGTAAAAAGTGTTTATACTTTCAATTAACAAATTGAAGTCTTGTGAAAGGTTGACAGGATAACTGGCATTAACTGTCAAAATAATTTCAAACTATTGAAGTTAGCTTACAGAATAAACATGTCAATCAACCCATATGATTTTTGCTGTAATATTTTTGTTTTGAAAAATCACTGTGACTGATAGAAAAGTGATGGTTTTAGCAACATTTTAACCTGTCTGAATGCAATCAATCATTTTGCGTCGGGGGGCGAAGACCCCCCACCAGGACTTTGTCCTGGACCTACCGGGGCCTGCGGCCCCTGGACCCTGGCTACTAGGTTTTTCTGATTTCAAAAGTTGGCAGGTATGCAATATGACATGTTCATAATGTGCCTGGGGATAGGTTGATTGGCGACACTAAATTGGCCCTAGTGTGTGAATGTGAGTGTGAATGTTGTCTGTTTATCTGTGTTGGCCCTGTGATGAGGGGGCGACTTGTCCAGGGTGTACCCCGCCTTCCGCCCGATTGTAGCTGAGATAGGCTCCAGCGCCCCCCCGCGACCCCAAAAAGGGAATAAGCGGTAGAAAATGGATGGATGGATGGATAATGTGCCTGTTACTACATTACATATATACCGGTACTTACAGCATGTATATAAAACGATGATGGAGGCTTTTGGATGTTTATCAAAGTTCTCTTTATAGGCAAATAGAGCGACTCACATTAGCTCCATTGTTAGTTGACTTTTGCTCGCGTTTGCGATTTAGAAAGCATAACAAATTTAAAAACGTGTTCTTTTCTTAAATAAGGAGTGTGAATGATAGGCTTTTTTTTTTTTTTTTTTGTGAATTTTGTTTATTCTAAATGACTAAATTGTTGGATACTCGTCTTAAAACAACTTGTCAATACCAACATGGGCTGTGAGGAAAAAAGGTAAGATAAATTATAATTTTTTTAACGAAGCTTGGCATGCGTCGGCAATAACATCGACAAACGACCTGCAGTAACATAAATGCTGCTAAAAGCGATTTTTTTTTATGTCTGAATAGATGACTTCAAGATATATAATCAAACTCTACCTTATCAAAAGATACATTATGATACTTTTAGAGAGGGTGGAGCGTGGTTTCATTTGCAACGCCTCCAGAATTAAACAGCTTGCAGACAGACTCAAAAAACGGGTTAAAATAGTTACTGTGGAGCAGAATCCACACAAAATTGACACCAAAACATATCCAATGCATATTATCTAGGCCAGAAGGATTTTACGGACCATAGGGCGCACCGGATTATAAGGCGCACTGCCGACGAGCGGGTTTAGTCAGGTCTTTTTTCATACAAAAGGCACTCTTATGTATGAAAAATTGTACTCATATTGCAGTCTACACGTATCTCGTATAAAACGTATAAAATAGCTTCGAGGTCGGTAAGCACAACCAAAATTATTCCGTACATTAGGCGCACCGGGTTATAAGGCGCACTTAAAGGATTTTAAGTGCGCCTTATACAGGTAAAAGCCAGTAAATTAGAATATTTTGAAAAACTTGATTTATTTCAGTAATTGCATTCAAAAGGTGTAACTTGTACATTATATTTATTCATTGCACACAGACTGATGCATTCAAATGTTTATTTCATTTAATTTTGATGATTTGAAGTGGCAACAAATGAAAATCCAAAATTCCGTGTGTCACAAAATTAGAATATTACTTAAGGCTAGT
This sequence comes from Nerophis lumbriciformis, assembly GCF_033978685.3. NCBI lineage: Eukaryota > Metazoa > Chordata > Actinopteri > Syngnathiformes > Syngnathidae > Nerophis > Nerophis lumbriciformis. The sequence goes on along the minus strand of NC_084579.2, from coordinate 3,846,673 downwards.
ACAAAAAAGGGATTTTTAGAAATGTTGGCCAACTGAAAAGTATGAAAATGAAAAATATGAGCATGTACAATACTCAATACTTGGTTGGAGCTCCTTTTGCCTCAATTACTGCGTTAATGCGGCGTGGCATGGAGTCGATGAGTTTCTGGCACTGCTCAGGTGTTATGAGAGCCCAGGTTGCTCTGATAGTGGCCTTCAACTCTTCTGTGTTTTTGGGTCTGGCATTCTGCATCTTCCTTTTCACAATACCCCACAGATTTTCTATGGGGCTAAGGTCAGGGGAGTTGGCGGGCCAATTTAGAACAGAAATACCATGGTCCGTAAACCAGGCACGGGTAGATTTTGCGCTGTGTGCAGGCGCCAAGTCCTGTTGGAACTTGAAATCTCCATCTCCATAGAGCAGGTCAGCAGCAGGAAGCATGAAGTGCTCTAAAACTTGCTGGTAGACGGCTGCGTTGACCCTGGATCTCAGGAAACAGAGTGGACCGACACCAGCAGATGACATGGCACCCCAAACCATCACTGATGGTGGAAACTTTACACTAGACTTCAGGCAACGTGGATCCTGTGCCTCTCCTGTCTTCCTCCAGACTCTGGGACCTCGATTTCCAAAGGAAATGCAAAATTTGCTTTCGTCAGAAAACATGACTTTGGACCACTCAGCAGCAGTCCAGCTGCTCTCATAACACCTGAGCAGTGCCAGAAACTCATCGACTCCATGCCACGCCGCATTAACGCAGTAATTGAGGCAAAAGGAGCTCCAACCAAGTATTGAGTATTGTACATGCTCATATTTTTCATTTTCATACTTTTCAGTTGGCCAACATTTCTAAAAATCCCTTTTTTGTATTAGCCTTAAGTAATATTCTAATTTTGTGACACACGGAATTTTGGATTTTCATTTGTTGCCACTTCAAATCATCAAAATTAAATGAAATAAACATTTGAATGCATCAGTCTGTGTGCAATGAATAAATATAATGTACAAGTTACACCTTTTGAATGCAATTACTGAAATAAATCAAGTTTTTCTAAATATTCTAATTTACTGGCTTTTACCTGTAGTCCGAAAAATAAGGTAGGTTAAAATCATCATACGTCCCGTTTTATCAGCTTTGTGTGTGCTTACTTTCTCTATCATCATCTGCAGGAAGACCTCAAAGACCTTGTCGCTGACAGCGATCACACACTGCATCATGCCTACAAGCATCAAAAAAACACACCACTTAATATTCACAAAAAAAACACTGCACGGATGTTAGATGTATGTTTAACCTCACAAACCAGATTTGTCTTTCTGGATGGCTCGGTCTTCAAAGTACCGAAACATGACCTGAAAACGATCCGAGTCCAGGGCACGCAGCATCCTGATTGAAAACCGTTTAAAGACCGTCAGAAAGACCTCTTTTAAATACATCTTTTGTAGCATCGCGTCGACCCCACCTCATGTACTCTAGTCTGTAGACGGACAGCAAATACGTGGACATGGCGAAGTCCAGTTTGTTGATGAGCGCGGCGCCCTCTGGAAGCGGGTCCAGCAGGTTGATGATGGTGCTGCGGAGGTCGTTGAGCTCCGCCTAAGATGCAGCAAAGGAGCGTGAAGTTGGCGTCTAAAGGGTCGTGTGTCGGTGCGGTCATACCGGCGTGACTGTGTCGTTCTTCAGGGCCGAGTTGTACTGCAGCTCGGACCGCAGGGGCTCGCCGCTCGGAAAAGTCAGCAGAGGAGATTTGGTGGCGATCTCGCAAACGCCCTCGTACCATTCCTCGGGCCACAGACCTGCGGGGTGGACGGCACGTTGCGTGACGTGTTCTTGGCAAGAGAAATAAAGACGACTACCTGAGCCTTCCACTGCGAAGCCCATCACCACCGAGTAGAGCCAGAAGTCCCTGAAGAGCTTCTGCAGGCGAGGTTTGGCCTCCTTGATGGGCGGCAACCTTTTAGTCAGCTGACCGCAAGGAAAGAATGGTTTAGGGTGTGAATTTATTTCAAACGTGCATACAGTTACTATTTGACAAGTCATACAGTGGGGCAAAAAAATATTTAGTCAGCCACCGATTGTGCAAGTTCTCCCACTTAAAATGATGACAGAGGTCTGTAATTTTCACCATAGGTACACTTCAACTGTGAGAGACAGAATGTCCAGGAATCCAGGAATTCACATTGTAGGATTTTTAAAGAATTTATTTGTAAATTATGGTGGAAAATAAGTATTTGGTCAATAACAAAAATTCAACTCAATACTTTGTAATATAACCTTTGTTGGCAATAACAGAGGTCAAACGATTACTATAGGTCTTTACCAGGTTTGCACACACAGTAGCTGGTATTTTGGCCCATTCCTCCATGCAGATCTTCTCGAGAGCAGTGATGTTTTGGGGCTGTCGCCGAGCAACACGGACTTTCAACTCCCTCCACAGATTTTCTATGGGGTTGAGGTCTGGAGACTGGCTAGGCCACTCCAGGACTTTCAAATGCTTCTTACGGAGCCACTCCTTCGTTGCCCGGGCGGTGTGTTTGGGATCATTGTCATGCTGGAAGACCCAGCCACGTTTCATCTTCAAAGCTCTCACTGATGGAAGGAGGTTTTGGCTCAAAATCTCACGATACATGGCCCCGTTCATTCTTTCCTTAACACGGATCAGTCGGCCTGTCCCCTTAGCAGAAAAACAGCCCCAAAGCATGATGTTTCCACCCCCATGCTTCACAGTAGGTATGGTGTTCTTGGGATGCAACTCAGTATTCTTCTTCCTCCAAACACGATTAGTTGAGTTTATACCAAAAAGTTCTATTTTGGTTTCATCTGAACACATGACATTCTCCCAATCCTCTGCTGTATCATCCATGTGCTCTCTGGCAAACTTCAGAGGGGCCTGGACATGCACTGGCTTAAGCAGGGGTACACGTCTGGCACTGCAGGATTTGATTCCCTGTCGGCGTAGTGTGTTACTGATGGTAACCTTTGTTACTTTGGTCCCAGCTCTCTGCAGGTCATTCACCAGGTCCCCCCGTGTGGTTCTGGGATTTTTACTCACCGTTCTCATGATCATTTTGACCCCACGGGATGAGATCTTGCGTGGAGCCCCAGATCGAGGGAGATTATCAGTGGTCTTGTATGTCTTCCATTTTCTGATAATTGCTCCCACAGTTGATTGTTTCACACCAAGCTGCTTGCCTATTGTAGATTTACTTTTCACAGTCTGGTGCAGGTCTACAATTCTTTTCCTGGTGTCCTTCGACAGCTCTTTGGTCTTGGCCATAGTGGAGTTTGGAGTCTGACTGTTTGAGGCTGTGGACAGGTATCTTTTATACAGATAAGTTCAAACAGGTGCCATTAATACAGGTAACGAGTGGAGGACAGACGAGCTTCTTAAAGAAGAAGTTACAGGTCTGTGAGAGCCAGAGATCTTCCTTGTTTGAAGTGACCAAATACTTATTTTCCACCATAATTTACAAATAAAGTATTTAAAATTCCTACAATGTGAATTCCTGGATTTTTTTTCACATTCTGTCTCTCACAGTTGAAGTGTACCTATGATGAAAATGACAGACCTCTGTCATCATTTTAAGTGGGAGAACTTGCACAATCGGTGGCTGACTAAATACTTTTTTGCCCCACTGTATATTTCCAGAAGGAAGAAGGAGTGCTTATTTAATTCTACCCCTTCTCCATTTTAAAGCAATTACTAAGACATTTGCTCACTTCCTGCTCTCAATTTGTTTATCCGGTTCTTAATTTATACACAATTTAAAAACCATAAATAATATATATTAAAGTTCTTAATAATTAGTTAAATAAATTGTAATTCAAATAATTAGATGAAAAAGATGATCACATTTTTAATAAAGTTTAAAATCTTTATCAGGGTTCTTCCTCTTTGTAAAAACTTTGAGTTTGAACAGTTTCTTAAACTGAATCAAAATAGTACAAATTAGTACTTTTACTTAATCTAACATAATTGAATTCCACGTAGTGATATACTAAAGGTTCTAAGGGTTGTACGTGCAGACACGTGTTTTAAATTAGATTTTTCCCTAAGTTTATATTTCTTCTCTGTTGTTGAGAAGAATTGCAGTACATTCTTAGGTAGCAGGTTATAGTTTGCATTGTGCATGATTTTAGCTGTTTGCAAATGCACCAAATCATTGAATTATATATATTTTTTATTCAATAAATAAAGGGTTTGAGAAAACTCTATACCCAACATTATGTATTATTCTAACTGACCACTTTTGTACCACGGTTAGTGAATGAATTTGTTGGAATAATTGTTTGTAAGTTATCACAAAAGAAACGTTGTATTATGAATGCTGTCTTTCGAGGCCTAACAAGAGGAAGAAGGCTCGTGAAACGCCACTGTGATTTCAACACGGACAGATGGCAGGATCTGCTCAACTTCCAGAGGAACTCTCTTTGAAGTGTTAAACGAACTCTCTCTGAAGTATTTCACAAACTCTCTTCCAACTATTTGGTAACCGAGGTCAACGCTATTTACGACCCGCTGCCCTCTTGAAGTTGCTGTGGTCAGGAGACGGGAGGGGTTATCCATTGTCCTCCAACACCTGCCCCAGCTGGATCCAGGAAGAGCCCAAGCCCGAGAAATCCTCTTCTTGGACTTCAATGATACCGAAAACAATGACTGTTTTACATACTTCCTATTTCTGCTGTGACGTGTGTTGGTGTGTGAACATTGAACATCTGAATAAAAGAGGAGACGAAAACCTTCTTCGTCAGAGCGTGGTGCAGGACTGTACAGAGAGTGCAGTGGCCATGTCTCTCCTCAATATTGAGTCCAAATTGAATTCTGTCTCTGTTTGATTCCTTGCCTTTTGTCTTGTTTAATAGATGTCCTCAGTGTTTGAACGTGACAGAATTGTACTTTTACAGTCATTGTTATAACTCAGATATGGGAGAACTAGCAAGCAGTAGAGAATATGGAACATTTTTTTGGTCCGCTACATATTTAGCTTTATTCTTTATTTAAGTGTTTCTTGCTACCCTACGTTCTATATTTTTATATGCGATTTCCAGTTCATTTTATCATCTATTTTTGCATCCAAAAATTGGATTTCTTTTACACTGTCAATTGTCTATTTGTGTGTGTTTGACTTTTATTTCTGCTGTTACTGAATAGCTTTATACTTTTACTGAGATTCATGGATAGTCTGTTTGTGTCAAACCATCTTTTGAATTTGTTCATTTCTTCTGTTATTATTTGTATTAGCCTTTGTGTGTCCTCTCCTGAACAAAACACAGTTGTGTCACAAATGTCGTTTGTATAGAGACTGAAAAGTTTTGGTCCCAGATATAGATATACAGGGGAAAGTAAAAAAAATATATTGTGTAAAAGTCCATTTATTTCAGCGATTCAACTTCAAATGTGAAACTAATATATGATCATTACGTACAAAGTGGGATATGTCAAGCTTTTATTTTTTTTAATAATTTTGATGTTTAGGGTTTACACTTTTTGGAAACCCAAAATGTTTCTGAAATTTTAAATTAAGCTGTAAGCCATGATCATCCAAAACATATCAAAAAAAGTCTAGAAATATCTTGAGTTGCATGTTATGAGCCTGTCATATATCAGTTTCACCTTGTAAATCGAATTGCTGGAATAAACAAACATTTGCACCGTATTTACATTTTTTGAGTTTCACCTGTATTTAGCGGTGTAGATCTGTCCACATATTGCTTCCTGTTTGTTATGTAGCTCATATTTGCCAACCCTCCCGAATTTTCCGGGAGACTCCCGAAATTCAGCGCCTCTCCCGAAAACCTCCCGGGACAAATATTCTCCCGAAAATCTCACGATTCTCAACCTGAGCTGGAGGCCATGCCCCCTCCAGCTCCATGCGGACCTGAGTGAGGACAGCCTTTTTTCATGACGGGAGGACAACAGGGTGACAAGAACTAAATCATCCAGACTAGAGACAAATTGTATTATTATGTTTATCTTACCTAAAAATAAATATATTTATTAATTAAAAAAAAAAAAAAAAAAAAATCATTTTTACTATATTTTGCTAAAAACATCAACATTAATTGTATTTTTATTTGTATTTTTTCTGACTCCTTATTACATCCAGCCATAGAATTAAAATAAACATATTTGAAATAATTAATTTTAAATTATCATAATAATTCATTTAAAATGACCATATTTAATTATTAAAATAATTGCTCGTTTATCAACAACTTTAGCATTTTATTCATTACATTTTGAAGCTCTCAGAAGCCAAGTTATGTTATATTCCTTAAGATTTATTTATGCAAGTTTGAAGTATCAATTATCTAAACACAGTTTTGTTTGCATATTTTCAGGATGTAGATATATATATGTATATATATATATATATATATATATACATATATATGTATATATATATATGTATATATATATATATACATATTTCATACATACATACATACATATATATATATATATATATATATATATATATATATATATATATATATATATATATATATGTATGAAATACTTGACTTGGTAAATTCTAGCTGTCAATATACTCCTCCCCTCTTAACCACGCCCCCGCCCCCGACCACGCCCCCACCCTCCACCCCCCACCTCCCGAAATCGGATGTCTCAAGGTTGGCAAGTATGATGTAGCTTCCTACCCAGTTCTGATGCCATACCGTTTTAATTTGTTGAATAAAATATTAGAAATAATTGTGTCAATAAACAATCAGCAACACCTAGCGACTATTAACAATATGTTAATATCTCACCACTGCAATGACAGGAATGAGAACCCCGAGGTTGCCAGCACTGCTCGATGCCTACACACACAAGCACACAAAAACAATTCATATAGTCCACAACATCTAAACAAGAAATACAATAATTAACGCTGGTGTATATTTTACAGCACATGTGACAAACTTAAGGCCCGTGGGGCCGTATCCGGCCCGCCACCTCATTATGTGGAATTACCATGCGTCTATTTGTTTCTAAATGTAGTCAACTTTCTATTTTGACAGCAAAAAATACACGTACTGTATGCAATTTCATATTTAACACTTAATCGAATATTGTAACAAATATTATATTATCACACATTCCAAACATCTGAATAAGTACTTAAATATCTGCTTCACTCGTGATTTTGAAGCAACTTATCCCTCAAATTGTACAATGTAAAAATAATGTTTCGGTAAAAAACTGGTAGCTCAGTTGCCTGAATTTTACTGTAAAAACACGAAACAATAAAATGTGTAATATTGTTTTTCCATTTATAGTAATACAACAACCGTAGATTTTACAGTAAAAGAGTGGTACTGTTTTTCCATTTACATTTTATGGTAAAATTTCGGCAGCTAAACTTTACTCATCATACGCAAATACGGTGTTAGCTTTCATTGTTATGCTGATGACAGCCAACTCTACATGCCCCTAAAGCTGACCAACACGCCGGATTGTAGTCAGCTGGAGGCGTGTCTTAATGAAATTAAACAATGGATGTCCGCTAACTTCTTGCAACTCAACGCCAAGAAAACAGAAATGCTGATTATCGGTCCTGCTAAACACCGACATTTATTTAATAATACCACCTTAACATTTGACAACCAAACAATTACACAAAGCGATTCGGCAAAGAATCTGGGTATTATCTTCCACCCAACTCTCTCCTTTGAGTCACACATTAAGAGTGTTACTAAAACGGCCTTCTTTCATCTCCGTAATATCGCTAAAATTCGTTCCATTTTGTCCACTAGCGACGCTGAGATCATTATTCATGCGTTCGTTACGTCTCGTCTCGACTACTGTAACGTATTATTTTGGGGTCTCCCTATGTCTAGCATTAAAAGATTACAATTGGTACAAAATGTGGCTGCTAGACTTTTGACAAGAACAAGAAAGTTTGATCATATTACGCCTATACTGTATATACCTTTATATACATATATACATATATATATACCTATACTGGCTCACCTGCACTGGCTTCCTGTGCACTTAAGATGCGACTTTAAGGTTTTACTACTTACGTATAAAATACTACACGGTCTAGCTCCATCCTATCTTGTCGATTGCATTGTACCATATGTCCCGGCAAGAAATCTGCGTTCAAAGAACTCCGGCTTATTAGTGATTCCCAGAGCCCAAAAAAAGTCTGCGGGCTATAGAGCGTTTTCTATTCGGGCTCCAGTACTATGGAATGCCCTCCCGGTAACAATTAGAGATGCTACCTCAGTAGAAGCATTTAAGTCCCATCTTAAAACTCATTTGTATACTCTAGCCTTTAAATAGCCCCCCTGTTAGACCAGTTGATCTGCTGTTTCTTTTCTTTTCTCCTCTGCTCCCCCCTATCCCTTGTGGAGGAGGGGTGGGCACAGGTGGCCATGGATGAAGTGCTGGCTGTCCGGGGTCGGGACCCGGAGTGGACCGCTCGCCTGTGTATCGGTTGGGGACATCTCTGCGCTGCTGACCCCGTCTCAGCTCGAGATGGTCTCCTGCTGGCCCCACTTTGGACTGGACTCTCACTATTATGCTGGATCCACTATGGACTGTACTCTTACAATATTATGTTAGACCCACTCGACATCCATTGCATTTGGTCTCCCTAGAGGGGGGGGCTACCCACATATGCGGTCCTCTCCAAGGTTTCTCATAGTCATTCACATCGACGTTCCACTGGGGTGAGTTTTTCCTTGCCCTTATGTGAGCTTTGTACCGAGGATGTCGTTGTGGCTTGTGCAGCCCTTTGAGACACTTGTGATTTAGGGCTATATAAATAAACATTGATTGATTGATTGATACTCTAAAATCTACGTATTTTTCTTACAGTGTACGTAAAAATACATAACAATAAATAATTGTGTAATGAAGCAGTTTATAATGTATATATTATTTACTGTTACAAGTGGCCCTCTGAGGGCAGTCATAACTGCCATGTGGCCCCCAATGAAAAGAGTCGGGACCTGGGGTGGACCGCTCGCCTGTGCATCGGTTGGGGACATCTCTGCGCTGCTGACCCCGTCTCAGCTCGAGATGGTCTCCTGCTGGCCCCACTTTGGACTGGACTCTCACTATTATGTTAGATCCACTATGGACTGGACTCTCACAATATTATGTGAGACCCACTCGGCGTCCATTGCATTCGGTCTCCCTAGAGGGCGGGGGGTCACCCACATATGAGGTCCTCTCCAAGGTTTCTCATAGTCACTCACATCGACGTTCCATTGGGGTTGTGAGTTTTTCCTTGCCCTTATGTGGGCTCTGTACCACGGATGTCGTTGTGGCTTGTGCAGCCCTTTGAGACACTTGTGATTTAGGGCTATATAAATAATCATTGATTGAAACATTGAATGAAAACGAGTTTGACACCCCTGTTTTACAGCATAAGATAGTCTTCTAGTGTTGTGTTGGACTGCTCTTTGGGTTATGTGCCTAACATTTAGCATTTTTTGAATAACACTAATAAAATAATCAATTGTACTGGACCTTCAGAGCCGGGCCTTTGTCTGCCGCCCGCTCGCTGGCCCTCTTCCCCTCCAGGCCCAGCTGGACAAAGAGCTCCAGCAGGTTGACCAGCAGCTCGTCCACCATCTGCTCGGACTGCAGGTTGGCTGCGATGTTGCCCAGAGCGTTGATGACTGCCAGTGAGCAGTGTCTGTTAAAGGTAAAAGTTAAAGGACCAATGATTGTCACACAAACACGAGGTGTGGCGAAATGTACGCAGAGCAGAGAAGGTTAATAGCTAGTGAAGAAGGACACCGACCTGTAGCCGTGGTCCTTGTAGTCCTTGGTGGAGTAGACCATGGAGCTGGCCTTCACGCTGATCTGCTGGAATAAATTCCACACTTCCTGGTAGATGTATTGCTGCGGGGACACGACCGCCAAATTAGCCTGTTATCTTTTTGGTTCGGGGCCAGTCGGGAACGCTTACGTTGCCCGTGATGACCATGCAGCCCAGCTGGTCCACGATAAGCACGTCCAGTTGAGATGGAGGCTGGCAGAACTTCTGCTGCAGGATCTGCAGGATGGGCTCCATCACTCTCGGGGTGTCTCGCAGGGCCACGGCGATGTGACCCAGCGCCCGAATGGTGTGGTCCGGGATCAAGTGAGCGTCCCTGAGCGACACGGAAGGACTAGTGAGATCAGGGCTGGATGATTATGGCAAAAGTTTTCATCACGATTATTTTGATTGACATTGTAATTACAATTATTTACATGATTATTCATTCATTTGAAAAGATGAGTATTTATTATACCACCAAAACTCAACTTTAAATATACATACTAGAGATGCGCGGTTTGCGGGCACAACCGCGGAGTCCGCGGATTATCCGCGGATCGGGCGGATGAAATTAAAAAAAATTAGATTTTATCCGCGGGTCGGGTCGGGTCGGGCGGTTGAAATAAAAAAAAATTAGATTTTAAATAGATTCAGGCAGGTGGCAGTTAAACCAATTGGGAAATATATATACATAGTTAAATGTTGTTACCCACATACGAAAAACGAGCAGGCACCTGCTGCATATGCCACAACAGAAGAAAAAAGAAAGAAAGAGATGGACACTTTTACGGAGCGGAGAAGGGACGCCTCTTCCCCCGAGAGGGCCCCACCGGGAGCCGTAGCTGAGGCGATCCGCGAGAAGGGCCCGACGCACGTCCAGGGTCACCACCGCGCCCACCGCACCGACACCCCGCCTCGTCCGCCTTCGCCGCGGCCGGCGTCACGCGCAGCATGTAAGCAGCTTACCTGCCCGCCACCCCCGTGGCCGGGGGCTCGTAACAGGGGTCACTCCGCGCGCTCCGCCCGCGCAGCTTACCTGCCCGCCACCCCTGTTGCCGGGGGCGCGTAACAGGGGTCACTCCGCGCGCAGTGCGCTCACGAAAGGGGTGGGGCTCACCCTGGTTGATATAGACAGCAGGACGGTGGCCATGGAAGTCGGAACCCGCTAAGGAGTGTGTAACAACCCACCTGCCGAATCAACTAGCCCTGAAAATGGATGGCGCTGGAGCGTCGGGCCCATACCTGGCCGTCGCCGGCAGCGAGACGCGCTTGGAGGTGCGCTCAGCGCGGCTCCCATATGATTATGCACTGGTGTGCGTCTGGGTCGTGACAGCGTGGCACGCGAATGTCTGTGCTGCATTGGATCAGTCTCCTTTCTTTAACAGGCAAAAGCTTTATAACCTCACTAATGCCTTGCATCGTCTATATTAGATATATAACAACGGGCGGGTGCGGTTCTGATCAAATGTTACATCGGGTGGATGGCGGATGGTTGACAACTTTCTGATGCGGTTGCGGATGAAATAATTGCCTATCCGCGCATCTCTAATACATACAGTCCAGGCCCAAAGTTTGGACACACCTTCTCATTCAATGTGTTTTCTTTATTTTCATGACTATTTACATTGTAGATTGTCACATCAAAACTATGAATGAACACATGTGGAGTTATGTACTTAACAAAAAAAAGTGAAATAACTGAAAACATGTTGTATATTCTAGTTTCTTCAAAATAGCCACCCTTTGCTCTGATTACTGCTTTGCACACTCTTGGCATGCTCTCCATGAGCTTCAAGGGGTAGTACTCACCTGGAATGGTTTTCACTTCACATGTGTGCTTGAAGCTCATCGAGAGAATGCCAAGAGTGTGCAAAGCAGTAATCAGAGCAAAGGGTGGCTATTTTGAAGAAACTAGAATATAAAACATGTTTTCAGTCATTTCACCTTTTTGTGTTAAGTACATAACTCCACATGTGTTCATTCATAGTTTTGATGTGACAATCTACAATGTAAATAGTCATGAAAAGAAAGAAAACACATTGACTGAGAAGGTGTGTCCTAAATTTTTGCCTGTACTGTATATATTTCTTCGTTAACAAATAAACCATAACAAGTGAAATACTTGTAATATTAACAATAAATGTAGATAACAATAGCAATATAAAAAAACAATAAAATTCCGTTTTTCTGTTCGAATTGTTATCATCTGTTACACTTATTTTACTACAATAGAATGTGTGCCTTTTTGTGTCAAATACAATTTCATACCTGCCAACTTTTGAAATCAGAAAAACCTAGTAGCCAGGGTCCAGTTGCCGCAGGCCCCGATAGGTCCAGAACAAAGTCCTGGTGGGGGGTTCCTTCGCCCCCCGACGCAAAATGATTATTAGCATTCAGACAGGTTAAAATGTTGCTAAAACCATCACTTTTCTATCAGTCACAGTGACTTTTCAAAACAAAAATATTACAGCAAAAATCATATGGGTTGATTGACATGTTTATTCTGTAAGCTAACTTCAATAGTTTGAAATTATTTTGACAGTTAATGCCAGTTATCCTGTCAACCTTTCACAAGACTTCAATTTGTTAATTGAAAGTATAAACACTTTTTACAGTAAACAAATGGTAAAACAGTACTAAACAATTCCATTAAAAAAAAAATTGGTGTCATTATTAACTTTCTGTCCAAGCTTGTATAATCTACTGCCTTGTTCAATTGTAAAAAAAATTCTGTGCCTAAAATTCACATTTCTATCACAATTATCATACTGTAAACATGGTAAGCTAACTTCATTAAAATTAATAGTCCTGTCAATAGCATGGAATTACATTTCAAATGTAGTTTTTTTGTAAGCCTTTCAAAAGAATTCAAAATATGAAAAATGAATGAAAATTAATTTAAGCCATCAGACACTTGAAAAGTAGCACATCACATCTCTAATGTAATCATTTGAACTTTTCAACAGAAATAGCACTGCAAAAATATTAAGGACATACTTCTGTATTTTGGTAGTTATGCTGTCAACATTTAACAAGATTTCTTCAACTTGGACTTGAAAGCATAAATAGTATAAACACTTTTAACAGTATAACAGTACTAAACAATTCCAATAGATAACATTGGTGTCATTAACTTTTTGTGGCTAAAATCCAAATTTAGCAACGGCATTAGACTTGTGTTTTTTGTCCCAACGTGGTCTTTTACATCGCTAATTCCTCCGTGTCCGATCGAAAAATCTTGTCTGCACAAGGTGCAATTCGCGTAGTTTTCACCCTTTTTGGAACGGATAATTATTCCCGGATAGGCTTTTGAATATTCTTCACGGAATGACTGCAGTTTTCTTTTCGGTTTAAGACTCGTTTGCGATTTTTCTCCGGCTGATTCCATGATCGTTCGCTCGTTTGGAAACAATGGCAACTAGTGCCTTGTGCTTGGCAGCGGTGCTATAAATAGCCTCGCGCATGGCATTCGGAATGGCTCGATAGGAAGTTACGGGAAGCAGTGTCGATTGTCATTGTTGTTACGCGATTTCGTGAATAAAACTTAAAAAAAAAAATATTTTTTTTAATTAATGAAAAACCGTATTTTTTATCACTGCAACCGTAACCCGGAATAGGTTGATGAAAACCGTACTAATTACGGGAAAACCGGAGTAGTTGGCAGGTATGTAATGGGGTTGGGACCATCAGTTGTGTTGGGAATGAGAAGTTATGTCCAAACTTTTGGCCTGGACTGTATATTTAGCACTTAAATAAGTGAGACGATGTCAAAGAACTGCTCTAAGTTCACCCACTTGTCATTTTCCTGTGAGATGTAGAGCCGATTGGACAGACTCGCGAGGAAAGCTTCCACGATGACGTTATCCATAGTCAGCCCCGCCTTTAGACACCTGAGAGAAATAAGAGTTGAGATTTTGCATACATTATTGTAAGGCTGAAACGACGCGTCGACGTAGTCGACGTCATCGGTTACGTAAATACGTCGACGTCATTTTTGTGCGTCGACGCGTCGCATATTTACGTCGCACTACCGTCATAGCGGAGCGCAAAGCAGACGATGCGAGCGGTGCGAGCGAGGGGAAAAAAGCACGCCAAAAGTCGTCAAAAGTGTGGGAGTATTTCAATAAACGGCCTAATAATGTTGTTGTATGCACACTGTGTCGAGCGGAAATGGCCTATCATAGGAGCACAACGGCTATGAACGAAATTTTGAAAAGAAAACACCCGACCGCGTTCTTGACATCACCATCAACTAGTCAATCGTCCGCGTGAGTATACGTTGTCATCATTACACAAAAACATGAATGTGTCATTTGTATCCGCGTTGTAAATTCATAAACTAAAGCACCGTTTCGCTCTGAGAGGAGCGTTTGGCGTGCCTGTTCAGTGTTTACAAAGACGCGCTCCTCTTTAACGCTGTGGAGAGGCGGGGCCGGTGTTGTACCGAAATCTGTTACCCATCGGAATTTGTAACTCCAGGGGGCGATGTTCCCATGACGTTTGTTTGATGGTTAAACGGCAATCCCAAAGAGGAGGAGAAGAAGAACGCTTGCGTAAATGGCGTAAACTATCCTTAATGCTGAGACGTCAGTTGTCAGAATTTCAGCATTAATAATAACAATGGACTCATACTATAATGAAAGTAAGTCATTGATTTCCAGAATATGTGTAATTTATTAATGCTGAAATTCTGACAACTGACGTTTCATTCCATGATAGCTTTTAATCCGGAAAATGTATGTGTGTGAGAGAGAATCAACAGCTGATACAATGGACTCATACTATAATGAAAGCAAGTCATTGATTTCCAGAATATGTGTAATTTATTAATGCTGAAATTCTGACAACTGACGTCTCAGCATTAAGGATAGTTTACGCCATTTACGCAAGCGTTCTTCTTCTCCTCCTCTTTGGGCTTGCTGTTTAACCATCAAACAAACGTCATGGGAACATCGCCCCCTGTAGTTACAAATTCCGATGGGTAACAGATTTCGGTACAACACCGGCAAAGCCGTCTGGCGTTCAGTCTGTCGGTCCTGAAAGAACCCCACGGCACAAGACGTGTCACAAACGCTAACGTTAATTAGTTGTGCAAATACCTTTTACAACATTAACAGTTACATATACTATGTACAAACCAACAATTAACTTTCACTTTAATCGTACTATCATTGTTGTGTTATTAAGAAAAATAAGCAATACTTGTACTTTTGTTGAAATGTTTACACTGTTACAGAATATTTCGTTTTGCACTTTTTTGTATTGGATGTTTATCTTTATTTTTGCACATTTTAGCAAATAAGCAATACTTTTACTTTTGTTGAAATGTTTACACTGTTACAAAATATTTCTGTTTTGCACTTTTTTGTATTGGATGTTTATCATTATTTTTGCACATTTTAAAGCAAAATAAGCAATACTTTTACTTTTGAAATGCTTATACTATTGCAGAATATTAAGATTTGCACTGGATGTTTACTTTTATATTTGCACATTAAAAAGCAAATAAGCTACTTTTAATTTTGTTAAATGTTAAAAGTTTTAAATGTTTACATTGTTACAGAATATTTTGTCATGTTGTTGTCAATGTTGACTGAGTGGCCATACTTCTTTTTTTTGTAAATAAAAGCCATGCCTTTTGAAAAAACTGGCCTACATTTATTTTTTCATCTTCATTTTAAATTTTAAAAAGAAATCGGTAAAAGGAAAAATAATCTGTAGATTAATCGAAAAAAAATAATCTATAGATTAACCGATTAATCGAAAAAATAATCTATAGATTAATCGATAGAAAAATAATCGTTAGCTGCAGCCTTACATTATTGTGTGTGTGTGTGTGTGTGTGGCCCTCACCTGCAGATGTTATCTATGGAGATGTCCCTCAGCTGTTCATACATGGAGGGCTGGCTCTTCTTGTTGGGGTTGGTGTTGAGGGTGGACTGGGAGTGCTCGTTGGTCACGTGGATCTTTATCTCACCGCTCACTGGTGCGGAGTGGCTGTGGTATTTGTATAGCTTGACCAGGACTGGAGAGGGCACCACCAGGAAGTCTCTCAGCGACGTGGTTACGGAGTGGGCCACCACCGGGAAGCGCTCACACAGGCGACCTAAGCCCTGGACACAAATTGGGCTTGTGTGGATAGGGTGGGAGGATTTTTTTGAAAAGGGGGGAGAGGTTGGGTACCTGAAGGCAGCAGATGAGGAGGGGCATGTGAGCGATGATGACTTTACTGGAGGTTTTGGACTGCAGCTTCTCTGACAGTTTGCTGCAAAGGTTCTCAGCTCCTGCAGAAGGAGAGCAAGGAGAAAAAGGATGTTTTGTTTCATCAAATAGTCGGTAAAGTGTGAAGTGAAGGCTCACCCTGCTCCTCGGTGACAGCCCACACCATGAGGTCAACGCAGGCGGCGTTGGCCTGGCAGCGAAGTTTGAGCGGGCTCAGCTCGCTCTGCAGGTACTCCACGTCATGCAGGATCCTCTGCAGCTCCGACTGGCTGCTGCTGAACTGCTCCAGCACAAAGTCGTGCACCTCCTTGACAAAGTCCGTCTGAAGGTCTGCTTGAGAGAATGAGTGACAGGCCTTCACAGCGGGAGGTGGATCAGATGAAGACCTACTGTACCTTTCAGGTTGTACAGGGTGTCTCTGAGCATTTTAAATATGGCCACGTACAGGGTGTCACTGAAGGTTTTGTAGTACAGATGAAGACCAGGACTTAGCTTCAAAACAAAAAATATTCAAGTTCATTGCAACTTTCTAGTGACGACAATGTTAATAATAACAGTAGTGGTCTTACCTCTATCAGTTCTGCCAAGGTTTCATCCAGTGACTTTAAAAAGGATTCTGACACAACTTGTTCGCCCTGTTGAAGAACAACCAGTGACTGTGACACACGGACATGATGCGCGGTGCCAAGAGGCGCGTGCTGACCATTTGGAGAAGTTGTCTCAGCATGTCCAGAGGGACGCGGAACTCTCCACAGCTGCTGCCGGTGAAGAGCGGCGACACCGAGAAGCTGGAGCTGATAGTGGAGAAGTAATAGTTGGGGTCCACTGAGCTGCCGTCAGGAAGGTAGGAGCCTGGAGCACAAACACCAGGGTTTTTCCTGCGTTCAAAATTGTGTGGCGGCCGCCCCCAGCCAGAGCGATTGATACTATGTATATATATTAGGGATGTCCCGATCCAGGTTTTTGCACTTCCGATCCGATACCGATATTGTTTTTGCATTTCCGATCCGATACCGATACTGACCGATACTGACCGATACTGGCCTATCCGAGCATGTATTAAAGTTTAAAGTTATTTAGCCTACTTAGTTGTCAGAATCATGTTGAAAAGGGTTTTAGTACTCTTGATAACAACTAGCCAGCTGAATTAGGGGAGTTTGAATAATACACAATGGTTGGTAACAAGAAACTGACTTGTTTATTCAAGGATAAACACAAAATAGACAAAATTATACATGACAAACAGAAATGGCATCTTTGAACTAGGGCTGGGCGATATGGCCTTTTTTTAATATTGCGATATCTTAAGGCCATATTGCGATACACGATATATATCTGGATATTTTGCCTTAGCCTTGAATGAACACTTGATGCATATAATCACAGCAGTATGATGATTCTATGTGTTTTGATTGATTGATTGAGACTTTTATTAGTAGGTTGCACAGTGAAGTACATATTCCGTACAATTGACCACTAAATGGTAACACCCCAATAAGTTTTTCAACTTGTTTAAGTCGGGGTCCACTTAAATTGATTCATGATACAGATATATACTATCATCATAATACAGTCATCACACAAGATAATCACATTGAATTATTTACATTATTTATAATCCAGGGTGTGGAGGGGGGAGCCGGATGTAAGTGTCAAAAAGACAGCCAAAAGAGTTTGATATGAGAATAAATCTAAAGTTAAAATATAGGGTAGAAATGCACCCATTTGCAGGAAATGTAGTCTTGATTTTCAAAATTTTCTTTCAAGGCTTGCATGTCTACATTAAAACATTCTTCTTCATACTGCATTAATATATGCTACTTTTAAACTTTCATGCAGAGAAGGAAATCACAACTAAAAAAATCACTAATTTTTTCATACGGTGTTGATGTGGAAATTTTTGCCTCGGCATTTTGATGGTGTGGACGTGTGGCACCGAATGGAGATAAGTGTCTCGATAGACGTCACAATATTTGAACAATGATGACGAAAACTGTTTTCTCTGTCGTGTCCGTGTGTCGAAAATTGTTATGCGCTTATTTTTTTATTTGATTTTGTGCGTGGCATAGATTTGCTATGCGCAGAGGACGCTTAAACAGTGCACAATTGCACAGGCGAGCACCTTAGAGGGAGCGTTGCTCACACGGCTGCGCTAGCATCACAGCTAACGTTAGCCATGCTGCTACCTCTCTGCTCGGGGAGGACGTATACGTATGTGACGTATGTCGTGACAGTATGTGACGTATGTCGTGACATTATGTGACGTGTGTAAGAAGGTGCACTTGCTGTCTGTGAGAGGGAGACACAGGAAAGAGTGAGAAGAGCCTGTCGTGTACTGCCAGCAGCTAAAAGCAACTGCGTGAGAATTCACAGACCTGTGGATGTGTTGAAGGTGTGCTGGAAAATGCGGAACGGAAATTACGGAGCAGCAGAAAAGTGGAATGTATTATTCAAATCGGTGCGTTGGAAAACATGGACCGGAGTTTTTTTTTAAACTGGATCTGGATCGGCATTTTCCCATGCCTTGCCGATACGCAATTTTTGGCAAATATCGGCAGCCGATCCGATCCAAATATCGGATCGGGACATCCCTACCCATCAAATTAATAAAAATGACAATACATTTTATGGTGTTCTTTACAGCATGTTACTGTAAATTGAAAAAAACTCAAACATTTTTGCGTTACAATTCTGGAGCATGGTCAGGATTGTACCACCTCTGCCTCAATTTGAGTCAGGAACCACAAAGCACACGCTCTCCTTCATAGTGCACACCTCTTTCTTACCTTCAAAGTAAGGTGTTGAGGGATCAGCGGGGGAGCTCGGTGTTAGCCCCGTCCTCTCCGGACTGGCCTGACGACAAAGCCTGAATGTGAGAAGATCTGGACAACACGTCCGCCGAGCGAGGTCACATACCTGCTGAGACACGGATGACACGGAGGAGCTCTTACGCCTCAGCGTGTCCGCCTGGCACACGGTGAGGAAGGAGCTGGGCAGGATGGAGCGGAAGTCGTTGAAGGAGCGCCGGCGTGCCACGTCGCCGTCGTCCACAGAGGCCAGAGGCGGAGCCACCGGCCGAGGGAAGAGCTTGGACAGCAGCGGCTCGTCTGTGTTGCTGTATCTGCCGAAAGCTCTGGCCACGCCCAGCAGGGTAGGAACCGTGTAGCGACACAGGTACTCTTAGGGTAAGAAATAAATAGGAAGTGAATGACCACGATTGGCTGAAGAACAGGAAGTACGTCGCGCACCTTTATCATGAGAGTCAGGATCCTTGCAGACCTCCTGCAGGAGCTGCATGACATCCATAATGGCCTCCAGAATCTGACAAAAGTGCAAATACAGTAAATAATAGGAAGTTGAAGTTAAACCACACACAAACTAAGACCTGTTCACGCATAGATTCATCACGTTGGGCGACGTCCGACAGGAGCGTCACCAGACAGAAGGTGAAGTTTTCCGCAACAGGAAGTATTACTGCGGAGAGGGAAAGGTTGTGAAAAATTCATGAGAGGAACAGTGGAAAAGTGCTTAACATTGCTAGCAGGTTGTGGATACAAATCTGGCCTTGTACCGTATTTTCCGGAGCATAGGGTGCGCCGGATTATAAGGCGCACTGCCGATGAATGGTCTATTTTCGATCTTTTTTCATATATAAGGCGCACCGGATTATAGGGCGCATTAATGGAGTCATTATTTTTTCTAAATGTAAAATACTTCCTTGTGGTCTACATAACATGTAATGGTGGTTATTTGGTCAAAACGTTGTATGGATGATGCATACCTGCCAACTTTTGAAATCAGAAAAACCTAGTAGCCAGGGTCCAGGGGCCGCAGGCCCCGGTAGGTCCAGGACAAAGTCCTGGTGGGGGGTTCAGGCTTCGCCCCCCGACGCAAAATGATTATTAGCATTCAGACAGGTTAAAATGTTGCTAAAACCATCACTTTTCTATCAGTCACAGTGACTTTTCAAAACAAAAATATTACAGCAAAAATCATATGGGTTGATTGACATGTTTATTCTGTAAGCTAACTTCAATAGTTTGAAATTATTTTGACAGTTAATGCCAGTTATCCTGTCAACCTTTCACAAGACTTCAATTTGTTAATTGAAAGTATAAACAGTATAAACACTTTTTACAGTAAACAAATGGTAAAACAGTACTAAACAATTCCATTAAAAAAAAATTGGTGTCATTATTAACTTTCTGTCCAAGCTTGTATAATCTACTGCCTTGTTCAATTGTAAAAAATATTCTGTGCCTAAAATTCACATTTCTATCACAATTATCATACTGTAAACATGGTAAGCTAACTTCATTAAAATTAATAGTCCTGTCAATAGCATGGAATTACAATTCAAATGTAGTTTTTTTGTAAGCCTTTCAAAAGAATTCAAAATATGAAAAATTAATGAAAATTAATTTAAGCCATCAGACACTTGAAAAGTGGCACATCACATCTCTAATGTAATCATTTGAACTTTTCAACAGAAATAGCACTGCAAAAATATTAAGGACATACTTCTGTATTTTGGTAGTTATGCTGTCAACATTTAACAAGATTTCTTCAACTTGGACTTGAAAGCATAAATAGTATAAACACTTTTAACAGTATAACAGTACTAAACAATTCCAATAGATAACATTGGTGTCATTACCTTTTTGTGGCTAAAATCCAAATTGTATCGCTAGCAACGGCATTAGACTTGTGTTTTTTTGTCCCAACGTGGTCTTTTACATCGCTAATTCCTCCGTGTCCGATCGAAAAATCTTGTCTGCACAAGGTGCAATTCGCGTAGTTTTCACCCTTTTTGGAACGGATAATTATTCCCGGATAGGCTTTTGAATATTCTTCACGGAATGACTGCAGTTTTCTTTTCGGTTTAAGACTCGTTTGCGATTTTTCTCCGGCTGATTCCATGATCGTTCGCTCGTTTGGAAACAATGACAACAGGTGCCTCGTGCTTGGCAGCGGTGCTATAAATAGCCTCGCGCATTTAAAAAAAAATTTTTTTTTTAATTAATGAAAAACTGTATTTTTTATCACTGTAACCGTAACCCGGAATAGGTTGATGAAAACCGTACTAATTACGGGAAAACCGGAGTAGTTGGCAGGTATGATGATGTTTTACACATCATCTTTAAGTTGCTTTCTGACAGTCGCTTCAGGATGCGCCATTTTGTTGGCGGTCTTATTTACGTGGCTCACCTTCCGCAGCGTCTTTTCTCCGTCATCTTTGTTGTAGCGTGCAAGGACGGGAGTGGAAGAAGTGTCAAAAGGTGGAGCTAACTGTTTTAATGACATTCAGACTTTACTTCAATCAATAACAGAGCAGCATCTCCTCATCCGCCGGAAATGTGTCCCGTAAAAAAAAACGTCCGACCGAAACTCTCTAATAACTAAAGTTCCTTGGGTGAATAATGTAAAGTCACTACACCGGTATGTTTTAGCGCTTTCATGGCGAGTTTACTGACAGATATAAGTAAGAACTTTACACTACTTCATATTAGAAATGGCAACAACGGAGGATGAATTGACAACAATAACAAGAAGATAGAGAAAAAGAACAAGCTTATCGACTATGACGTCGGCACCGACTACAAAGACGGATGCGCGCAATTTTTCAAGACTTATGCAGATCCCAAATACAAATCAGCGGGTACCAGAAGGTAAGAAAACTTGCTTTTGCATAATATTGTGAAACAAAACGCCAGATAATATGTCTTACCTTATACACACACCATAATAATACTCCTATGTTGAAGCACAGTACAATCCATCAAGCTGTGTGGCTTCATAGCTTACCAAAGTCGTACTAAAACATTTTGATGGATTTTTGAGCGCCGTGGGTAATGTTCTATATTCTCAATGGAACATATAAAATGTTGCTGTTGTTTACTTGAGTCATATTGCCATACTTGCCAACCCTCCCGGATTTTCCGGGAGACTCTCGAAATTCAGCGCCTCTCCCGAAAACCTCCCGGGACAAATTTTCTCCCGAAAATCTCCCGAAATTCAGGCGGAGCTGGAGGCCACGCCCCCTCCAGCTCCATGCGGACCTGAGTGACGTGTTGACAGCCTGTTGTACATGCATATGTGACCCACCCATAATGTGTCACATTTTTGTGTAGATTTATTTAGTTTATTTTGTGGTTTGAATTCGTTTTTGGAGCTGTCATTACACATTTATCAGTATTCACATTGGTCAGTAGGGGGCAGTAGGGCGTTTCTTCCCAATTGAGTGCAATCACCTGCAGACCGGAAGTGTCTTGTCATTCTGATGAGCGCGACCAGTCTGTGAACATTTGAAATGTCCTGTGTGCTTTTTCCTCCTGTATAACAGGTTAGTTTTGGTGAATCAACTCACTGAATAATATCCACGTGATCTTTATAAGTTTAAGTACACATTCTGATGGTTGAGCCTAACTCTAAAGTGTTTGTGAGTTGTAGTTTGTATTTGTGAATGAATCCAGTGCACAGCTGCAGTAATCAATACAAAAAGGCGACGTGAGTGCGCAATGTTTATATAGGAACTTCTGATCCTAATTCAGACTCCCAAATTAGAGCTCCCGTTTTCTTATTGATTTTATAATGTATATTTGTATAATGTGTGTGTTCTGAAATAGTGACAGAGAATAGAACAAGGATGGACAATTCAACCCTTAACTCAATGAGTAGAGGAGTGTTATGTGTGTGTATATGTGTAAATAAATGAACACTGAAATTCAAGTATTTCTTTTATTTATGTGTGTATATATATATATATATATATATGTATATATATATATATATATGTCTTAATAAGGTTATCCAAAAAATAGTGCTCGATACCGTAGTAGAGCGCAATATATGTATGTGTGGGAAAAAAATCACAAGACTATTTCATCTCTACAGGCCTGTTTCATGAGGGGGGGTACCCTCAATCGTCAGGAGATTTTAATGGGAGCATTCGCATACCATGATTTATATAGGGCACAGAGTGGGTGGGTACAGGCTGGCCTAGGGGCGTGGTGATTGGCTCATGTGTTACCTAGGAGGTGTTTCCGTCTATGGCGGCATGTTGTTACAATTTCGCTGCGCTTGTTGAGGGATGACAGGTCTGGACGGTAAATAATAAACAGCTTCTCTTTCAAGCATAGGTTGCATCTTTTATTACCACTATTGTAAGGTGTGCTGGATGCAAGAATTTGCCATGTTATTGAATATTCAACATTATTGTCTTTGAGGTCCCAAATGTGTTTGCTGAGTTCTGTGGTATTTCGCAGGTTTTTGTTCCTGAAAGAAGCCTTGTGATTGTTCCATCTGGTTTTGAATTCACCCTCGGTTAATCCTACATATGTGTCGGATGTGTTAATGTCCTTGCGTATTACCTTAGATTGGTAGACAACTGATGTTTGTAAGCACCCCCCGTTGAGGGGGCAATCAGGTTTCTTTCGACAGTCACATGCTTTGTTGGTTTTGGAGTCGCTCTGACTGGGGGTCGACGGCTCATTTGCAATTGTTTTGTTGTGGTTTGAGATGATTTGTCGTATATTGTTCATGCAGCTGTAGCTCAATTTAATGTTGTTCTTGTTGAATACTTTTCTTAGGTTGTTGTCTTTGGGAAATTGTTTGTCAATCAGATTGAGGAATTTGTGTCCAATGTTCGTTGAGACGTTTTTGCTGTATGGGGGGTTGTACCAGATGATGTCGTTTCGTTTTCTGTTCTTTTTTGGCTGGTTTCCTGGCGTGGGTTCATAGGTGAGGGTGAAATTGTATCCGCTATATATATATATATATATATATATATATATATATATATATATATATATATATATATATGTATATATATATATATATATATATATATATATATATATATATAGCTAGAATTCACTGAAAGTCAAGTATTTCTTATATATACATATATATATATATATATCTTAACCACGCCCCCAACGATGCCCCACACCCGACCACGCCCCCCACCTCCCGAAATCGGAGGTCTCAAGGTTGGCAAG
Source organism: Nerophis lumbriciformis (assembly GCF_033978685.3). Lineage (NCBI taxonomy): Eukaryota > Metazoa > Chordata > Actinopteri > Syngnathiformes > Syngnathidae > Nerophis > Nerophis lumbriciformis. The sequence goes on along the minus strand of NC_084579.2, from coordinate 3,822,688 downwards.
TATGCATATTGCAGTCTACACGTATCTCTTATGTTTGACTGCCATCATATTGCAGTCTACACTATCTCTTATGTGTGACTGCCATCTACTGGTCACACTTATCATTTCACCATGTACCAAATAAAATTGCTTCGAGGTCAGCAAGCAAAACCAGCATTATTCCGTACATTAGGCGCACCGGGTTATAAGGCGCGCTGTCGAGTTTTGAGAAAATAAAAGGATTTTAAGTGCGCCTTATAGTCCGGAAAATATGGTACTTAATCTCAGTTAAACATACAACTCTTGAAAGTTAAAAAAAACACGCTCGGGTCGCTGTTACCTCGTCCTTTGCGTTCCGAGCTCTCCTCAATCCACTGAACTCGAGGAAGTCCCCTGAGAAGTCCGAGAAGGTACGGAACAACTGCATCCTTGTGCTGCAACGTGAGTGTGTGGTGTTAGCGCTTTTTGTGTCACACTGAAGGAAAAGAAGGCAGCAGATGTCACCTGCAGGTTGGACTCCACCAAGAAGATGCCCAGAGCGACCACAGCATCACGCCGCCTCTCATCCAGCTGAAACACTCCTCTCACATCCACGGGACACATGCATTGCAACTTCTGCACCTATGATTGCAAATTGTGACATTATGTTGAACAGTATAAGAGTCATTCCACCGACATTTGTGTTCACAGGAAATAAAATGTATTAAAAATGTACGATAAAATCAACTTTAATATAAATGTATTTTATCTTGCAAAAGTGTTCCCCACATTGATCTGTTCGCATATTTAGGGCCCGCAATGGGACATAAGGACCTATTGTTATTGTAACGTTTTATTCTTTATTATTCTTCCGCCGCCTCTTCGAGCACTAATTTGACCCACTTAACATGCTTCAAAACTCACCATATTTGACCCACACATCAGGACCTGCGAAAATTGTCTTTTAATAAAAAAATAAAAACTGCAAAAATCAAAATTGCGCTCTAGCGCCCCCTAGGAAAAAAAAAAAACTAGACTGCCTGTAACTCCCACTAGGAAGGTCGGAAAGACATGAAACAAAATCCTCTATGTAGGTCTGACTCAGACCTAACTTTCATAATGGTACATTTTTGGGCTAAAATCAACAGGAAGTTGGCAATTCCCCCTTCAAGACAAAAAAGTACTAAAAACAGTCACTTTTGCCTCTTTGAGCTGTAATTTGACCCCCTTAACATGCTTCAAAACTCACCGAACTGAACACACACATCAGGACTGGCTAAAACTGTGATCTAATGAAAAAACCTAACCCCAAATCTAAAAATTGTGCTCTACAGCAATTTTTTAATAAAACGCACAAAAAACTGCTCCTCGGAAGAAAAACATTACAAAACTGCCTGTAACTCCCACTGGGAAGGTCGGAGAAAAAAACCTCTCCGTAGGTCTCACTTAGACCTACATTTCATAAATTGACAACCCCCAGCAAAAATCAACAGGAAGTTTGTTATTCCCCCTTCAATACAAAATGTTTGTAAAAACCGGTCACCTTTCTTCAAAATCTATCTCCTCTGAGCGCGTTTGTCGTTTCGCCTTCAAACTAACACAGGTGAGAGATTAAACCCTTGTGATTAAAAGTATAGATGGGATTTTTAATACCTGCTCCGGTTTTGATTTTATGACCCTTCAAAGACCCGCTACACTGCTGCTGCTGCGCTGCTGGTTTTTTAAGATGGCTGCTCTAAAGCAGGAAGCACCAACGTGCCCACACAATGCAGACAAGCTAGGTACACTAGACAAAAGTCTTGGGACACTTCAGACTACAAGTAGACAAAAGTATTGGGACACTTAGGACTAGCACCTGCCAAATACGCGGGCCCGAACAACGCTGCTTGCAGCTTTAATTAATCATTGCAATTTAAAACGACCTTTAATACTGGAAAAATGGCATTTGTTGCCTGTTCCCTGCTTTCAAAAATGTGACTTTATTGTGAAACCATCATTTAAATCCATTATATGCTCATTCTAGTTCAAATTCAGACTTCAGTGGCGTTCCTGGGTTTTCACTAAGTCCTGTTACCCCTACCAACACACGATCCCCTCTGAAAATTATGGAATTTTCCACAAGTCACAAATTGCCTCATTCACATCCTCTGCAGGAAATGGGAAGACCAAAAATAAGTTCACTCATTTGCATTTTTGTATATTGGCTGATATGTTAACTAGGGCTGAAGCTATCAATTATCATAGTCTTCGAGTTTTTTTCAATTAATCGGATAAAATACACTTTATATTTTCAATGCATATTTTATTGAATACTGTTGAAATAAACAAGATCTTTTTCTGGTTGCCATAAATGTAACTACTTCCTTTACCTCCTATTTACCTTCTGTTACTTTTTATTTACCTTCTATTCACCTTCTTTTACTTTTTATTTACCTTCTATTCACCTTCTTTTACTTTTTATTTACCTTCTATTCACCTTCTTTTACTTTTTATTTACCTTCTATTCACCTTTTTTTACCTGTCACCTATTGTATTTTACCTTGACTTTATTTTACCTTCTATTTCTTTTATGCGGTCGGGATTTTATCCATTTTTATTAGTTACATTCATTAAACAATTAATCAAGCGTCATAACATGAGGGTAGCACGGTGGTTCAGGGGTTCCTGGGTTCAATCCCGGGCTCGGGATCTTTCTGTGAGGAGTTTGCATGTTCTCCCCGTGACTGCGTGGGTTCCCTCCGGGTATTCCGGCTTACTCCCACCTCCAAAGACATGCACCTGGGGATAGGCCCCTCCCACCTCCAAAGACATGCACCTGGGGATAGGCCCCTCCCACCTCCAAAGACATGCACCTGGGGATAGGCCCCTCCCACCTCCAAAGACATGCACCTGGGGATAGGTTGATTGGCAACACTAAATGGTCCCTAGTGTGTGGATGTGAGTGTGAATGTTGTCTGTCTATCTGTGAGGTGGCGACTTGTCCAGGGTGTACCCAGGCCTTCCGCCCGAATGCAGCTGAGATAGGCTCCAGCACCCCCTGCGACCCCGAAAGGGACAAGCGGTAGAAAATGGGTGGATGGATATAGTGATAACCGTGAACATTTTGGTCGCAATGATTGTGATATGAAGTAAAAATGTTCAACAATGATATCGTGATAACCGTGAACATTTTGGTCACAATAATCGTGATATGAAGTAATCATTATTTTCAACAATGATATCGTGATAACCGTGAACATTTTGGTCGCAATAATCGTGATTAGAGATGTCCAATAATGGCTTTTTTGCCGATATCCGATATTGTCCAACTCTTAATTACTGATTCCGATATCAACCGATACCGATATATACAGTCGTGGAATTAACACATTATTATGCCTAATTTTGTTGTGATTACACATTAAACAATACAACAAGGTTTTCCAAAATAAATCAACTCAAGTTATGGAAAAAAAATGCAAACATGGCAATGCCATATTTATTATTGAAGTCACAAAGTGCATTATTTTTTTTAACATGCCTCAAAACAGCAGCTTGGAATTTGGGAAATGCTCTCCCTGAGAGAGCATGAGGTGGTTGAGGTGGGCGGGGGGTGTATATTGTAGCGTCCTGGAAGAGTTAGTGCTGCAAGGGCTTCTGGGTATTTGTTCTGTTGTGTTACGGTGCTGATGTTCTCCCGAAATGGTGTGGGTTCACAGTGTGGCCCATATTTGTAACAGTGTTAAAGTTGTTTATACGGCCACCCTCAGTGTGACCTGTATGGCTGTTGACCAAGTGTGCCTTGCGTTATCATTTAACCAGTTCAAAAGGTCATACAACGTGTTAGCATTTCTTGACATCTTCGAGTAAAGACCATTGTTAAATGGTAAATGGTAAATGGGTTGTACTTGTATAGCGCTTTTCTACCTTTTTAAGGAACTCAAAGCACTTTGACACTATTTCCACATTCACACACACACATTCACACACTGATGGCGGGAGCTGCCATGCACGGCGCTAACCAGGCCCATCAGGAGCAAGGGTGAAGTGTCTTGCTCAAGAACACAACGGACATGACTAGGACGGTAGAAGGTGGGGATTGAACCAGTAACCCTCAGATTACTGGCACGGCCACTCTCCCAACTTGGCCACGCCCTTAAACCCGTCCAACGCTATATTATAATGTGAATGGGCCGTTACGCTGTTTATATGGAGGAAAAGCAGACGCCTGGACAGCATGCGGCTGTTAAGGGGTGAAGGTTTCAGGTGAGAGAGGACGTTAAAGGTAGTGTCTTTAAGGCATGCCCCCAATATTGTTGTCCGGGTGGAAATCGGGAGATTTTCGGGGGGGGGGGGTACTGAAATTCGGGAGTCTCTCTGGAAAATCAGGAGGGTTGGCAAGTATGGCATACTTGCCAACCCTCCCGGATTTTCCGGGAGACTCCCGAAATTCAGCGCCTCTCCCGAAAACCTCCCGGGACAATTTTCTCCCGAAAAACTTCCGAAATTCAGGCGGACCTGAGTGACGTGTTGACAACACATAACAGTGTCTACCGTAAAGCAGTTCGTCTGCCGTAAACAGCAATGTTGTGACACTTTTAAACAGGACAATACTGCCATCTACTGTACATGCATATGTGACCCACCCATAATGTGTCACATTTTTGTGTTGATTTATTTATTTTATTTTGTGATTTGAATTCGTTTTTGGAGCTGTCATTACACATTTATCAGTATTCACATTGGTCAGTAGGGGGCAGTAGGGCGTTTCTTCCCAATTGAATGCTATCACCTGCAGACCGGACGTGTCTTGTCAGTCTGATGAGAGCGACCAGTCTGTTAACAATTGAAACGTCCTGTGTGCTTTTTCCTCCTGTATAACAGGTTAGTTTTGGTGAATCAACTCACTGAATAATATCCATGTGATCTTTATAAGTTTAAGTACACATTCTGATGGTGGAGCCTAACTCTAAAGTGTTTGTGAGTTGTAGTTTGTAAATGAACACGGAAATTCAAGTATTTATTTTATTTATATATATATATATATATATATATATATATATATATATATATATATATATATATATATATATATATATAGCTAGAATTCACTGAAAGTCAAGTATTTCTTATATATATATATCTTAACCACGCCCCCCGTCCCACCACGCCCCCGCCCCCACCCCCCACCTCCCGAAATCGGAGGTCTCAAGGTTGGCAAGTATGAAGTATGGATATCACCACATGGGCTCAGCAACACTTAGAAAACCACTGTCAGTAACTACAGTTGGTCGCTACAATAATCGTGATGTGAAGTAGTCATTTTTAAAATAGTACATCATAGTTGTTGTAGCAATATCAAAATGATTGCTACCGTGAACATTTTGGTAGCAATAATCGTGATATGAAGTAATAATTATTTTCAGCAATGATATCGTGATAATTGTGAACATTGTGGTCACAATAATCGTGATATGAAGTAGTAATTATTTTCAGCAATGATATCGTGATAATTGTGAACATTTTGGTCACAATAATCGTGATATGAAGTAATAATTATTTTCAGCAACGATATCGTGATAATTGTGAACATTGTGGTCACAATAATCGTGATATGAAGTAATAATTATTTTCAGCAATGATATCGTGATAATTGTGAACATTGTGGTCACAATAATCGTGATATGAAGTAATAATTATTTTCAGCAATGATATCGTGATAATTGTGAACATTTTGGTCGCAATAATCGTGATATGAAGTAATCATTATTTTCAGCAATGATATCGTGATAATTGTGAACATTTTGGTCACAATAATCGTGATATGAAGTAGTAATTATTAAAATAGTACATAATAGTTGTTGTAGCAATATCAAAATGATTGCTACCGTGAACATTTTGGTAGCAATAATCGTGATATGAAGTAATAATTATTTTCAGCAATGATATCGTGATAATTGTGAACATTTTGGTCACAATAATCGTGATATGAAGTAGTAATTATTAAAATAGTACATAATAGTTGCTGCAAAACAAAAACAGTACAGTAGGTATGAAGGTGGGGGATTAAAGGTTAATAACAGCCAACATTAGCCTTCCTTAGTCTGTAGTAAACAATACGATGGGTGACTTATGGGATAAACAAAGTAACATATTAGTACTTGTGTGGACATTTCGAAAGATAAAGAGGGAAAAAGAGAAGTGAAATCCTGAGCTAGCATTTAGCATTAGCTATGCTAGCCGGAGAGCTACCTTGTCGAGCGGCGCTTGCCGATGAGCCGCCAGCGAGCGAGCCAGGGACAAGACGGTGTTGAAGTAGAAGCCCCGGCTGCCTTCTCCGCCGAGCGACATTTTTCGCCCCACTTCCACGTTTAGAGCAGCGGTAGGAAAAAGAAGTCGACGGCGGGCATCTTGGAGTTTGGCCCGCAGCGAGCTGACATCTACGGCAAGCGAGAAGGTCCAAGCGGCGCCAAGCAAGGTCACGAAGCGAAATGAATAGGTTGACACTTTTTCCATTTACATTCCAATATTTATTTTCACATTAGAATTAGTCACTCTAGAGGCACAGGAGCTATTATTATTAATCATCTGATGTTTGATAGACACTTGCTGGTGTAAACATTCACAAGCTGCATGATAGCTATATTACAATACTCATAAAATAGTTGATCTGATATAAAAAAATCTTCTGTGGAATGACATGGAAGGCACTGTTAACAGAATATCATATATAGTCATCTTTAAAAGAAAACAAAGATTTTTTTACATCCCAAATAACCCAACACATAATGGCACTTTTCATAGACTGTGCCTGGAGGCTGAATACATTTCTGCATTTGCACGTCAGCATAAAATGTGTACGATAAAAAAAAAAAATGCTATTTGGATACGTTAGTGTACCGTGGCAGCAAAGTAAAAGTCCTAATTGCATAACTAGTAGTACTGTAAAATATTCAAGTATTTCTTTGTCAAGATCACCTTGGACTGAGTCAGTCATTTTCACCATGAATTAAGATCACATTAAGAAGAGTAAAACTGGTCCTTGCAGAATTCCACACCCTGGTCTCGCGTCAGCGCGCTCATGGAACACGGTGCTCCTGCTGGATGCTGCTTGGATTAAAAACCACGACCAACCCCGTGGAGAGACTCGAAGGGGCGCGAGGGGGACCGCCTCCCGTCTCAGTCCGTCTTCCAGACTATGTTCAGGACCTTGACCACCTCCTCGTAGATGATGAAGACGATGGCCACGTCCATGCACACCCGCCCCAGACGGGGAACGGTGCCTTTGTAGAACCTGGACCGCACCAAGACCAGGAAAATGTGATTTGGTTTTTTTTTCCATAGTTAGCAAAGTTGACTAACAATCTTTGTGCTCACACAATAAATAAATCATTGATATGAAATCGTGGAAAACAAGTGGTCTGAGAGCAGAACCCTGGGGTGTCCCGCAGTGCTCATGTTTGACAACTTTTTCACATTTTAAAAGAGAAAATAGTTTGTCACCAGGGAAATACTGTGGAACCTCGCTTTACGAACCCCTCTTTTTTTCCAATTTACAAACTTTTAGATCCAGCAAATATGCTTCCGTGTGCGAACCACGTTCACTCAGTCATTGTGTGGCACTCTTTTACTATGCAGTACCACATGGCTTGGCATTGTCTTGCTGAAATAAGCAGGGGCGTCCATGGTAACGTTGCTTGGATGGCAACATATGTTGCTCCAAAACCTGTATGTACCTTTCAGCATTAATGGTGCCTTCACAGATGTGTAAGTTACCCATGCCTTGGGCTCTAATACACCCCTATACCATCACAGATGCTGGCTTTTGAACTTTGCGCCGAGAACAGTCCGGATGGTTCTTTTCCTCTCGCATGTTTAATTCTTCGTCTCCTGCTCGGTTCACCTCTATTTTTTCGACTCTTTGTGATGATAATTCTGCAGCCTCTGTATGTCTGAATACTGAAGAGTTGGTTTCTGGGTTCAACTCTATTTGTTTACAAACACTGGACACGATCGCGCCTTTCAAATGCCGCCGCGCTAAAGCAACGCCTCAGCCCTGGTTGAATGACGTCACTCGGGCTGCAGAGAGAAAATGGAAAAAAGACAGGCTGCATGTGTCCTTTGCCATTTTTAAAGAAAGCCTGTTTTCCTTTCAGATGACTGTAAAAGCAGAAATGAATATACCTGTATATCTATCTCAGATTATATCTTGTAACTGTAACAACCCCAAAGTTCTGTTTAAAACTATTAACACTGTCATTGATGCTCCCAAATCTGCTGGTTTTGATGCTTCTTTTGAATTCTGTGAAAATTGTCTCCATTTTTTCACTGACAAAATTGTGTCAACTAGAGCCAGTCTATCTCAGCCTTCATATGACCCTTCTGTTCCTCTGCATTTCTCTTCTGTTTTCCATCAGTTTGAGCCGGTGTCCTTTTCTTTTTTAAGTGACACAGTTAGTCATATGAAGCCCTCTGGTTCTCCTGCAGATGCCCTCCCACCTCGCCTGTTTAAGGAGGTACTTGCTACTATTGGATCAAGTGTCCTTAACATTATCAATAGTAGCCTCTCTTCTGGAATAGTTCCAGTAGAGTTTAAACATGCAGTGGTACCACCTCTACTTAAAAAACCCAGCCTCGACCCCTCTCTCCTCTCTAACCTCAGACCTATCTCTAATCTTCCATACATTTCCAAAATATTAGAGAAGGTTGTCTACAGTCAGTTGTTGCCCTTCTTAGAGGATAATGGTATCACTGAGCTGTTCCAGTCCGGTTTTAAAGCCCTCCACAGCACAGAGTCAGCGCTTCTAAAAGTTTTTAACGATATCCTCCTGTCCACTGATTCTGGTAAATATGTTGTCCTGGTGCTTTTAGATCTGTCTGCTGCGTTCGACACCGTCGACCACGCCACCTTAATCACTCGTCTTGAGAACTGTGTGGGCATTAAGGGCGCCGCCCTCAACTGGTTCCGGTCGTACCTAACCGACAGGAGTTTTTGTGTAAAAGTAGACAGTTTTATGTCGTCCACAGCTCCTTTACCACATGGGGTCCCCCAGGGCTCAATCCTTGCCCCAATTTTATTTGCGCTTTACCTTCTCCCCCTTGGTTCTATTTTTAGGAGGTACAGTATTGCATTTCATTTTTACGCCGATGATTGCCAGATTTATTTTCCCATGGCACAAAATAACACGGTTCAACGTCTTATTGACTGCCTGCACGACATCAAAGTCTGGCTTTCAGCTAACTTCCTGAGCCTAAATGAAGGTAAAACAGAAGTTATGTTGTTCGGTCCAAGTCGCTCTCCCTCCCCCAACGTTGACCTCGGCACTCTGACCCCGTATCTCAGCGACTGTGTCACAAACCTGGGGGTAAAGTTTGACTCAGATTTTAAATTCGAAAAACAAATCAGCAGCGTCGTTCAAAAAAGCTTTTATCAATTACGCCAAATAGCGAAAGTGAAACCGCTTCTATCAGGACATGATCTTGAGAAATTAATCCACGCCTTTATCTCGACTGGTCTTGACTACTGTAATGCCCTGTATGTTGGCATTAGCCAGGCCTCCCTCGCCCGCCTGCAGCTCGTGCAGAACTCTGCTGCTCGTCTGCTAACACAGACCCGCAGACGTGAGCACATCACCCCTATTTTAGCGTCCCTTCACTGGCTCCCTGTGCGTTACCGAATACATTTTAAACTCCTTTTATTTGTTTTTAAATGTCTAAACAACCTCGCGCCAACCTATCTCTCTGACCTCCTTCAGCCTTACTGCCCCACCCGATCCTTAAGATCAGCCGATCAGCTGCTGTTGACGGTCCCTGACACAAGGCTGAAGCTTAGAGGTGACAGAGCTTTCGCCGTTGCTGCTCCCAAGCTCTGGAACGACCTACCCCTGAGTGTTAGACAAGCCTCCTCTCTTCCTGTTTTTAAATCTCTTAAAAACATACTTTTATTCCATGGCTTTTAACACTGAGTGATATCCATCCTGCAATGGCGCCCCATAATACACCTGCTGTGAACCTGTTTTTATGTTTTTATTTATTCTATTTTAATTATTTATTTTTTATCGTGTTCTGTTTGTGTTGTGTTGTGTTTGCTCGGTACTCGTTTTATCTTTTAACCTGTTCATTGTACAGCACTTTGGCTACCCCTGTGGTAAATTTTAAATGTGCTTTATAAATAAAGTTGATTTGATTTGATTTGATTCCTCTTTGGTCCGGAGGACACGACGTCCACAGTTTCCAAAAACAATTTCAAATGTGGACTCGTCAGACCACAGAACACTTTTACACTTTGCATCAGTCCATCTTAGATGAACTCGGGCCCAGCGAAGCCGGCGGTGTTTCTGGGTGTTGTTGATCATATGTTCACGTTCCGTAATATCATCAAAAGGTTCAGAGAAACTGGAGAAATCCTTGCACGTAAGCGGCAATGCCCGTGACCTTTGATCCCTCAGGCGGTACTGCATCGACATGCGACATCAGTGTGTAAAGGATATCACCACATGGGCACAGGAACACTTCAGAAAACCACTGTCAGTAACTACAGTTGGTCGCTACATCTGTAAGTGCAAGTTAAAACTCTACTATGCAAAGCCAAAGCCATTTATCAACAACACCCAGAAACGCCGCTGAGCTTATCTAAGTAATGCAAAGTGGAAAAGTGTTCTGTGGACTGATGAGTCCACATTTCGAAATAGTTTTTGGAAACTGTGGACGTCGTGTCCTCCAGAACAAAGAGGAAAATTGGTGCAAAGATGAACAGCCAGCATCTGTGATGGTATGGGGGTGTATTAGTGCCCAAGGCATGGGTAACTTACACATCTGTGAAGGCACCATTAATGCTGAAAGGTACATACAGGTTTTGGAGCAACATATGATGCCATCCAAGCAACGTTATCAGGGACGCCCCTGCTTATTTCAGCAAGACAATGCCAAGCCACGTGTTACAACAGCGTGGCTTCATAGTAAAAGAGTGTGGGTACTAGACTGGCCTGCCTGTAGTCCAGACATTGAAAATGTGTGGTGCAATATGAAGGCTAAAATATGAGAAGGGAGACTGTTGAACAACTTAAGCTGTACATCAAGCAAGAATGGGAAAGAATTCCACTTCAAAAATGTGTCTCCTCAGTTCCCAAACCTTTACTGAGTGTTGTTAAAAGAAAAGGCCATGTAACACAGTGGTAACAATGCCCCTCTGACTACTTTTTTGCCTTTAAATTCTAAGTTAATGATTATTTGCCCAAAAAAAAAGAAGTTTCTCAGTGTGAACATGAAAATATCTTGTCTTTGCAGTCCATTCAAGTGAATATAAGTTGAAAATAATTTGCAAATCATTGTATTATCTTTTTATTTACCATTTACACAACGTGACAACTTCACTGCTTTTGGCTTTTGTATTGTGCCCAAAGTGTACAAACCTAAAATAAATTAGTTTCACTATACACGCTTTTCGATTTACGAACCTATCAAGATGCAGTTAAGTTTGTAAATCAAGGTTCCACCGTAAATTGACTAGTAAACTCTGAGTAGACTAGTAAACTGAGTAGACTAGTAAACTGAGTAGACTCACGCCAAGGGACCCTCGTGCTTCATGATCTTGACGGCGCAGTCCAAGGTGCTTTTGTACTTGTGTGCTTCCAGACCCTGTAGCGACCACACAAAAAGTGTTTGGGATATATTCACACCTTGGATGTTTCAAAATAAAAGTTGTGGTGACTGGCCTGCATCCTGGTTTTGATGACATCCACCGGAGTGTTTCCAAACACACTGGCGGCTCCTGCCACGGCTCCGAACGATCCCGTTATCAAGGGGTTAATGGCTTTGTTCGGGTCGTCACCTTGGTGCACAAAAGTCCCGTTATATTAGGTGTCACGTTCAAACACAGGACATCTATTAAACAAGACAAAAGGCAAGGAATCAAACAGAGACAGAATTCAATTTGGACTCAATATTGAGGAGAGACATGGCCACTGCACTCTCTGCACAGTCCTGCACCACGCTCTGACGAAGAAGGTTTTCGTCTCCTCTTTTAATTCAGATGTTCCATGTTCACGCACCAACACATGTCACAGCAGGAATGGTAAGTGTGTAAAAGAGTCATTGTTTTCGGTCGCTTTGAAGTCCAAGAAGAGGATTTCTCGGGCTTGGGCTCTTCCTGGATCCAGCTGGGGCAGGTGTTGGAGGACAATGGATAACCCCTCCCGTCTCCTGACCACAGTGACTTCAAGAGGGCAGCGGGTCGTAAACAGCGTTGACCTCGGTTACCAAATAGTTGGAAGAGAGTTTGTGAATTACTTCAAAGAGAGTTCGTTTAACACTTCAAAGAGAGTTCCTCTGGAAGTTGAGCAGATCCTGCCATCTGTCCGTGTTGAAATCACAGTGGAGTTTTACGAGCCTTCTTCCTCTTGTTAGGCCTCGAAAGACAGCATTCATAATACAACGTTTCTTTTGTGATAACTTACAAACAATTATTCCAACATTAGGCACATCTCAGGTGCACACAGTGTACGTGCAGTATTGTACACATAATAACAGTATTAGGCACACTGTTGGAATAATTGTTTGTAAGTTATCACAAAAGAAACGTTGTATTACATTATGTTCCTGATAAGAAGATGAAGGCTGTCTTTCGAGGCCTAACAAGAGGAAGAAGGCTCGCGAAACTCCACTGTGATTTCAACACGGACAGATGGCAGGATCTGCTCAACTTCCAGAGGAACTCTCTTTGAAGTCAACGCTATTTACGACCCGCTGCCCTCTTGAAGCAACTGTGGTCAGGAGACGGGAGGGGTTATCCATTGTCCTCCAACACCTGCCCCAGCTGGATCCAGGAAAGAGCCCAAGCCCGAGACATCCTCTTCTTGGTCTTCAATGTGACCGAAAACAATGACTGTTTTACATACTTCCCATTCCTGCTGTGACATGTGTTGGTGCGTGAACATTGAACATCTAAATAAAAGAGGAGACGAAAACCTTCTTCGTCAGAGCGTGCTAAGACACTGTAAGAGGTTACAGGTCGACGCCGTCTCTCCTCAATTGAGTCCAAATTGAATTCTGTCTCGGTTTGATTCCTTGCCTTTTGTCTTGTTTAATAGATGTCCTCAGTGTTTGAACGTGACACACACCTCAGGTGCACACAGTGTACGTGCAGTATTGTACACATAATAACAGCAGGTAGCTGTGGCTTTTACCTTTGTACCAGTTCCTGAGAGAGGTCATCACGTAGAAGCGGATGGCCTGATTGGATCCTTGTTTGAGCACAGTGGCCGTCAGACCCTGATAGGTCCCTCTGAGTCCTGCACACATTGTCCATCTTCATCAGCGTTTTACACCAACACACTTTTACCAGTGTTCCCTCGACACATTCATTATCCTAAAACATTGCGTACGTACACTGAGGTGATGATTCCTTTCATAACGGATTCTCAATTCAACACAAGCTCACTTTGGGTTTTTTTAGCCAATTTTTCCGCCGTACACCTCAGAGTCATACACATACTTGCCAACCCTCCCGGATTTTCCGGGAGACTCCCGAAATTCAGCGCCTCTCCCGAAAACCTCCCGGGACAAATTTTCTCCCGAAAAACTCCCGAAATTCAGGCGGAGCTGGAGGCCACGCCCCCTCCAGCTCCATGCGGACCTGAGTGACGTGTTGACAACACACAACAACAGCGTCTACCATAAAGCAGTTTGTCTGCCGTAAACAGCAATGTTGTGACACTTTTAAACAGGACAATACTGCCATCTACTGTACATGCATATGTGACCCACCCATAATGTGTCACATTTTTGTGTTGATTTATTTATTTTATTTTGTGGTTTGAATTCGTTTTTGGAGCTGTCATTACACATTGATCAGTATTCACATTGGTCAGTAGGGGGCAGTAGGGCGTTTCTTCCCAATTGAATGCATCACCTGCAGACCGGAAGTGTCTTGTCATTCTGATGAGAGCGACCAGTCTGTGAACAATTGAAACGTCCTGTGTGCTTTTTCCTCCTGTATAACAGGTTAGTTTTGGTGAATCAACTCACTGAATAATACCCATGTGATCTTTAGTTTAAGTACACATTCTGATGGTGGAGCCTAACTCTAAAGTGTTTGTGAGTTGTAGTTTGTATTTGTGAATGAATCCAGTGCACAGCTGCAGTAATCAATACAAAAAGGCGACGTGAGTGCGCAATGTTTATATAGGAACTTCTGATCCTAATTCAGACTCCCAAATTAGAGCTCCCGTTTTCCTATTGATTTTATAATGTATATTTGTATAATGTGTGTGTTCTGAAATAGTGATAGAAAATAGAACAAGGATGGACAATTCAACCCTTAACTCAACAATGAGTGTTATGTGTGTGTGTGTATATGTGTAAATAAATGAACACTGAAATTCAAGTATTTATTTTATTTATATATATATATATATATATACACATATAAATATAAATATATATATATATATATATATATATATATATATATATATATATACATATATATAGCTAGAATTCACTGAAAGCCAAGTATTTCTTATATATATATATATATATATATATATATATATATATATATATCTTAACCACGCCCCCAACCACGCCCCTGCCCCCACCACCCACCACCCACCTCCCGAAATCGGAGGTCTCAAGGTTGGCAAGTATGGTCATATAACTTGGTATGTGACAGATGCTAACGATTAACATGCTAACGTTAGCATGATAACAATAGCATGTTAACGTTTTTGAACAATTTTGCCGCCGTACACCTCAGAGTCATATAACTTGGTACGTGACAGATGCTAACTATTAACATGCTAACGTTAGCATGATAACAATAGCATGTTAACGTTTTTGAACAATTTTGCCGCCGTACACCTCAGAGTCATATAACTTGGTACGTGACAGATGCTAACTATTAACATGCTAACGTTAGCATGATAACAATAGCATGTTAACGTTTTTGAACAATTTTGCCGCCGTACACCTCAGAGTCATATAACTTGGTACCTGACAGATGCTAACTATTAACATGCTAACGTTAGCATGATAACAATAGCATGTTAACGTTTTTGAACAATTTTGCCGCCGTACACCTCAGAGTCATATAACTTGGTACTTGACATATGCTAACTATTAGGATGCTAACTTTATCATGATAACAATAGCATGTTAACGTTTTTAGCCAATTTTGCCATTGTACACCTTAAAGTCATATTACCTGGTACTTGACATATGCTAACTATTAGGATGCTAACTTTATCATAATAACAATAGCATGTTAACGTTTTTAGCCAATTTTGCCATTGTACACCTCAAGGTCATATTACTTGGTACTTGACATATGCTAACTATCAGGATGCTAACTTTATCATGATAACAATAGCATATTAACGTTTTTGAACAATTTTGCCGCCGTACACATCAGAGTCATATAACTTGGTACGTGACAGATGCTAACTATTAACATGCTAACATTAGCATGTTAGCATGATAACAATAGCATGTTAACTTTTTTAGCCAATTTTGCCATTTCACACCTCAAAGTCATATTACTTGGTACTTGACATATGCTAACTATTAGGATGCTAACTTTATCATGATAACAATAGCATGTTAACGTTTTTAGCCAATTTTGCCGCCGTACACCTCATAGTCATAATAATTGGTACTTGACATATGCTAACTATTAGGATGCTAACTTTATCATGATAACAAAAGCATGTTAACGTTTTTAGCCAATTTTGCCATTGTACACCTCAAGGTCATATTACTTGGTACCTGACATATGCTAACTGTTAGGATGCTAACTTTACCATGATAACAATAGCATGTTAGCATTTTTAGTCAATTTTGCCATCGTACACCTCAAAGTCATATTACCTGCTACTTGACATATGCTAACTATTAGGATGCTAACTTTATCATGATAACAATAGCATGTTAACGTTTTTGAACAATTTTGCCGCCGTACACCTCAGAGTCATTTTACTTGGTACTTGACATATGCTAACCATTAACATACTAACGTTAGCATGTTAGCATGATAACAATAGCATGTTAACTTTTTTAGCCAATTTTGCCATTTCACACCTCAAAGTCATATTACTTGGTACTTGACATATGCTAACTATTAGGATGCTAACTTTATCATGATAACAATAGCATGTTAATGTTTTTAGCCAATTTTGCCATTGTACACCTTAAAGTCATATTACCTGGTACTTGACATATGCTAACTATTAGGATGCTAACTTTGACATGGTAACAATAACCTGTTAAGTTTTTAATCAATTTTACCTCCGTACACTTCAGAGTCATATTACTTGGTACGTGGTAACTGCTAGGATGCTAACTTTAACATGTTAGCATGATAACATTAGCATGCTAACCTTTTCAGCTTAAGTGTACTTATTGTTTTGTGCCTTGAACCAGAAGTATAATAATAGCGTGTTGGCTCGAAAGGATTCCTCATTCATCACTCCAAGCAACGTTGGTAAATTTTACAATATAACTAAATCAATTCAAACTTACTAAACCGTCCCGTGTGTGATGTCTGTAGGAGTGTTTTCATGCATATTTGTACGTGCTATCGTAATGTAATCATGTTAGCGCTGTTAGCATTGGCAATTATGCTAACACGTTTACACTTGTCTGTGTTAGTATTATTACCTTACAATGGCATTCTTTTTGTATTGCTTCAATACAGCACATCACTACTTTCTACAATACCTTCAGTTCTGATGATCTCCCGAACGCCGTGGAAGAATCCTCTGTACTTGGGGTTTGCCGATGTCTGATCGTGGATGAATTTGACCTAAAAAGACAAGCAAAGAAAAGAGTCAGGCAAAAAGAAAAAAGATGAAAGGTTGCCAACGGCGCTGCCGACCTTGACCGTCTCCATGGGACACACGACCATCACGGCCTCGGCCACGCCGGCGCCCAGGCCACACAGGAATCCACGCTTGCTGTCCAGCTTCCCGCTCTCGTCGCGCATCTTGTTGCTCAGGAACTCAAATACTCCGAATCTGTTTTTCAAGAGGAAAACCAAGAAATAAAAAAAAGTCTTGTTTGTTGTTTCCAAGTAAGCAAACATTCATGTCAGCCAGAGGTGAAAGTGACTTCAAGGAAGTTGACGGTTTGCTTGTTGGCTTGTTGG
The DNA here is from genome assembly GCF_033978685.3 of Nerophis lumbriciformis. Taxonomy (NCBI): domain Eukaryota; kingdom Metazoa; phylum Chordata; class Actinopteri; order Syngnathiformes; family Syngnathidae; genus Nerophis; species Nerophis lumbriciformis. Next base: position 3,805,611 of record NC_084579.2, on the reverse strand, counting down.
CTTGTTGGCTTGTTGAAGCCAACAAGCAAACCGTCAACTTCCTTGACGTCACTTTCAACCTGAGAAATAACAGCTACCAACCATTCACGAAACCCAACACAACACTCCAATACGTGCACCATGACAGCAACCACCCACCCACCACCACGAAAAGAATACCTACCGGAATTAATAAAAGGCTATCGATGCTGTCATCTAGCAAAGCTGAATTTGACCAAGCAACCCCCCCGTACCAAAAAGCCCTTGATGAAAGCGGATACAATTTCACCCTCACCTATGAACCCACGCCAGGAAACCAGCCAAAAAAGAACAGAAAACGAAACGACATCATCTGGTACAACCCCCCATACAGCAAAAACGTCTCAACTAACATTGGACACAAATTCCTCAATCTGATTGACAAACACTTTCCCAAAGACAACACCCTAAGAAAAGTATTCAACAAGAACAACATTAAATTGAGCTACAGCTGTATGAACAATATACGACAAATCATCTCAAACCACAACAAAACAATTGCAAATGAGCCGTCGGCCCCCGGACAGAGCGACTCCAAAACCAACAAAGGCTGTAACTGTCGAAAGAAACCTGATTGCCCTCTCAACGGGGGGTGCTTACAAACATCAGTTGTCTACCAATCTAAGGTAATACGCAAGGACATTAACACATCCGACACATATGTAGGATTAACCGAGGGAGAATTCAAAACCAGATGGAACAATCACAAGGCTTCTTTCAGGAACCAAAACCTGCGGAATACCACAGAACTCAGCAAACACATTTGGGACCTCAAAGACAATAATGTTGAATATTCAATAACATGGCAAATTCTTGCATCCAGCACACCCTACAATAGTGGTAACAAAAGATGCAACCTATGCTTGAAAGAGAAACTGTTTATTATTTACCGTCCAGACCTGTCATCCCTCAACAAGCGCAGCGAAATTGTAACAGCATGCCGCCACAGACGGAAACACCTCCTAGGTAACACATGAGCCAATCACCACGCCCCTACGCCAGCCTGTACCCACGCACTCTGTGCCCTATATAAACCATGGTATGTGAATGCTCCCATTAAAATCTCCTGATGATTGAGGGTACCCCCCCTCATGAAACAGGCCTGTAGAGATTAAATAGTCTTGTGATTTTTTTTCCCACACATACATATATATATATATATATATATATACATACATTGATATATACAGTATATAATTTATATTTATTTATTTTGCCGTTTTTGTTTGCATGTTAAAGGTGTTTTAATGAATATACATGCATGTTTAACACATATAGATTCCTTTCTTTCATGAAGACAAGAATATAAGTTGGTGTATTACCTGATTCTGATGACTTGCATTGATTGTAATCAGACAGTAGTGTTGATAACGTCCAAGTTTTCAAATGGAGGAGAAAAAAAGTTCCTCCTTTCTGTCTAATACCACATGAAAGTGGTTGGTTTTTGGCATCTTATTTGTCCAGCTTCCATATTCGTTTTTATACACTTTACAAGAAATACATTGGCGGCAAACTCCGTAGCTTGCTAGCTTGTTTGCGCTGGCTTTCGGAGACTCTTATTTTGAAAGCGCAGGCGTGATGGAGCGGCACTTTTATTGTGAAGACAGGAACTGTGCAGTCAGTCTTTAGGCTTTTGACGGGATGTACGGTTGAAATAAAAAAGGGTATTTTTTCCTTCACACTTTTGATTGATTGATTGGAACTTTTATTAGTAGATTGCACAGTACAGTACATATTCCGTACAATTGACCACTAAATGGTAACACCCCAATAAGTTCTTCAACTTGTTTAAGTCAGGTCATGTGACCGCCTGGCTCTGTTTGATTGGTCCAACGTCACCAGTGACTGCATCTGATTGGTGGAACGGAGTGAACGTCACCAGTGACTGTATTTGTTGAAACGCAGGCACTATGAAGGTCTGTCTGACAGACCAAAACAAACAAAGCGTGCATTAACAGATCGATAAAAATTAGTAGCGAGTAGCGAGCTGAATGTAGATAAAAGTAGCGGAGTAAAAGTAGCGTTTCTTCTCTATAAATATACTCAAGTAAAAGTAAAAGTATGTTGCATTAAAACTACTCTTAGAAGTACAATTTATCCCAAAAGTTACTCAAGTAGATGTAACGGAGTAAATGTAGCGCGTTACTACCCACCTCTGATGTCAGCTGATGCTAACCAAACATGGACATTTTATTCCCATTCAGGATGCAAAAACACCCGACGTTGGCCACCTTATTGCAAATAATAAAATAAAACTGCAATTTGTTTATGTCATTTTTTTTTGTCCAACTACAAGTTTTTATGTTATCAATGTTTAATAGGTTTTATGGTATGTATGTCAAAGTCTCCCCATTCGTTTGTGCTACTTATATGTTGTAACCAGGCATGTGATTTGAACTTAATGAAAACGACTGAAAATAAGGCCAGAGGTCCCCAGCCAGGCGCAGGGCTTAGCTTCGTAGCTCCTGGTATTTCAGCAATTGAACATGCAAAAATTAGCCCAAAAAAAAAGCACCATTTAAAGATGTTTTAGTGTTTAAAGAAAATTATGACTATGTGTGTGTTTCAGTCACTATGTTATTGAGTCACTACAGTAATTATGTTCACATCCACAGGAACCACATGGGTTAGCCTACTCCATACTTGCCAACCCTCCCGGATTTTCCGGGAGACTCCCGAAATTCAGCGCCTCTCCCGAAAACCTCCCGGGACAAATTTTCTCCCGAAAATCTCCCGAAATTCAGGCGGAGCTGGAGGCCACGCGGACCTGAGTGACGTGTTGACAGCCTGTTGTACATGCACATGTGACCCACCCATAATGTGTCACATTTTTGTGTTGATTTATTTAGTTTATTTTGTGGTTTGAATTCGTTTTTGGAGCTGTCATTACACTTTTATCAGTATTCACATTGGTCAGTAGGGCGTTTCTTCCCAATTGAATGCTATCACCTGCAGACCGGAAGTGTCTTGTCATTCTGATGAGAGCGACCAGTCTGTGAACAATTGAAACGTCCTGTGTGCTTTTTCCTCCTGTATAACAGGTTAGTTTTGGTGAATCAACTCACTGAATAATATCCATGTGATCTTTATAAGTTTAAGTACACATTCTGATGGTGGAGCCTAACTCTAAAGTGTTTGTGAGTTGTAGTTTGTATTTGTGAATGAATCCAGTACACAGCTGCAGTAATCAATACAAAAAGGCGACGTGAGTACGCAATGTTTATATAGGAACTTCTGATCCTAATTCAGACTCCCAAATTAGAGCTCCCGTTTTCTTATTGATTTTATAATGTATATTTGTATAATGTGTGTGTTCTGAAATAGTGACAGAATAGAACAAGGATGGACAATTCAACCCTTAACTCAACAATGAGTAGAGGAGTGTTATGTGTGTGTATATGTGTAAATAAATGAACACTGAAATTCAAGTATTTCTTTTATTTATTTATTTATTTATTTATATATATATATATATATATATATATATATATATATATATATATAATAAAAAAAATATATAGCTAGAATTCACTGAAAGTCAAGTATTTCTTATATATATATATATATATATATATATTAACCACGCCCCCAACCACGCCCCCCGCCCCACCCCCGACCACACCCCCCGCCCCCACCCCCCGAAATCGGAGGTCTCATAGTTGGCAAGTATGGCCTACTCTATACAGTATTTACAACCTTACTAGTGTTCACTTTACAGCCACAGATGGTTCATCAGTTATTGACATTATTGACACATTACTTTGCTTCATTCACACATTACTTTGGCATTTTTGCTTTGATGGCTCTGACATGAGCCTTCCTGGCAAAAATGAGCAAAAAAAAAGCACCATTTAAAGATGTTTTAGTGTTTAAATAATTGACAAATGATCAACAGAGTTGACATAAATACATTCCTCATTCATCCAAATGAATTTATGTTTTAGTCACTATGTTATTGAGTCACTACAGTCATTACAACTTGTGTTCACATCCACAGGAACCACATGGGTTAGCCTACTCTATACAGTATTTACAACCTTACTAGTGTTCACTTCACAGATGGTCCATCTAGTTATTGACATTATTTACACATTACTTTGTCTGTTTCAGTCACTATGTTATTTAGTCACTACAGTAATTGTGTTCACATCCACAGGAACCACATGGGTGAGCCTACTGTATACAGTATTTACAACCTTACTAGTGTTCACTTCACAGCCACAGATGGTTCATCTAGTTATTGACATTATTTACACATTACTTTGTCTGTTTCAGTCACTATGTTATTTAGTCACTACAGTAATTGTGTTCACATCCACAGGAACCACATGGGTTAGCCTACTCTATACAGCATTTACAACCTTACTAGTGTTCACTTCACAGCCACAGATGATTCATCAGTTATTGACATCATCTACACATTACTTTGGCATTTTTGCTTTGATGGCTCTGACATGAGCCTTCCTGGCAAAAATGAGCAAAAAAAAGCACCATTTAAAGATGTTTTAGTGTTTAAATATTTGACAAATGATCAACAGAGTTGACATAAATACATTCCTCATTCATCCAAATGAATTTATGTTTTAGTCACTATGTTATTGAGTCACTACAGTAATTACAACTTGTGTTCACATCCACAGGAACCACATGGGTTAGTCTACTCTATTCAGTATTTACAACCTTACTAGTGTTCACTTCACAGATGGTCCATCTAGTTATTGACATTATGTACACATTACTTTGTCTGTTTCAGTCACTATGTTATTGAGTCACTACAGTAATTGTGTTCACATCCACAGGAACCACATGGGTTAGCCTACTCTATACAGCATTTACAACCTTACTAGTGTTCACTTCACAGCCACAGATGGTCCATCTAGTTATTGACATTATGTACACATTACTTTGTCTGTTTCAGTCACTATGTTATTGAGTCACTACAGTAATTGTGTTCACATCCACAGGAACCACATGGGTTAGCCTACTCTATACAGCATTTACAACCTTACTAGTGTTCACTTCACAGCCACAGATGGTCCATCTAGTTATTGACATTATTTACACATTACTTTGTCTGTTTCAGTCACTATGTTATTTAGTCACTACAGTAATTATGTTCACATCCACAGGAACCACATGGGTTAGCCTACTCTATACAGTATTTACAACCTTACTAGTGTTCACTTCACAGCCACAGATGGTTCATCTAGATATTGACATTATTTACACATTACTTTCACATTTTTGCTTGGGCCGGGTCGGGGTGGGCGGGGCGGGGTTAAGGGGGGGATGAGTATATTTATAGCTAGAATTCACTGAAATTCAAGTATTTCTTTTTATATATATATATATATATATATATATATATATATATATATATATATATATATATATATATATATATATATATATATATTCACTGAAATTCAAGTATTTATTTTTATATATATATATATATATATATATATATATATATATATATATATATATATATATATATATATATATATATATATATATATATATATATATATATATATATATATATATAAAAGAAATACTTGAATTTCAGTGAATTCACTGAAATTCAAGTATATCTACGTTCCCATCCTCACCTATGGTCATGAGCTTTGGGTTATGACCAAAAGGACAAGATCACGGGTACAAGCGGCCGAAATGAGTTTCCTCTGCCGGGTGGCGGGTCTCTCCCTTAGAGATAGGGTGAGAAGCTCTGTCATCCGGGGGGAGCTTAAAGTAAAGCCGCTGCTCCTCCACATGGAGAGGACCCAGATGAGGTGGTTCGGGCATCTGGTCAGGATGCCACCCGAACGCCTCCCTAGGGAGGTGTTTAGGGCACGTCTGACCGGTAGGAGGCCACGGGGAAGACCCAGGACAGGTTGGGAAGACTATGTCTCCCGGCTGGCCTGGGAACGCCTCAGGATCCCCCGGGAAGAGCTGGTATGAAGTGGCTGGGGAGAGGGAAGTCTGGGCTTCCCTGCTTAGGCTGCTGCCCCCGCGACCCGACCTCGGATAAGCGGAAGAAGATGGATGGATGGATGGAATTTTGTTTTGCAGCATAAATGTATGGGACACATTTCGGGGGGGGGGGGTGGACATGGTTGAGGGGCTATTATGAATGATAACACTTTAATAACATAAACACTATAATAGTTGAACAAAAAGAAGGTTTACAGCACAAACAAATGGCAATGTTATTTCAATAAGGAGCCAACTTCAAACAAGCAGGCAAAAACTGCAATGAAATGTGATATTTTTCCCTGATATGATTCGCTGACTTGGCTTTCTTTATCTGCGAGTACCTGACGGCAGCTTTGGGAATGGAGCCGTAGAGCAGCGAGCTGAGGCCTCGATAAAGACCCCTCACGCCATGACCGTGGACCGTCTGCTTCACGCAGTCGGCTGCAAAGAGCAGAGGAGGAGCCATGTACAGACGGGAATAGGAAAGAGGCTTCGAGTACAAAACGTCATCTGACCGATGCCTTTGAACTTGGGGGGGTTGGCCTTCTCGTCCAGCTGCAGTTGTGTCTTCACGTACTCGGTGGGGAAGGTGATGCAGATCTCAATGCCGCCCGCGATCCCGCCTGTAACACAACAAACACTTGATAAAACTACACCTGTGTTTATTTTCTACTCCGCAGCCACTTCATTAGGTACACATACATCGTCTAATGTGGGCGTGTCCAACGTTGGTTTTTTTACTCCCCATATTGCGAAACAATTATGGCTGTCCTGATACGGTACCCATATCGGAGCCTTGAGGATTGGCCGATACCAATATCAGTGCGATATGATATCAGCGGTACATACTTTTATATTTAATAGAGTGCAATGTTAAACATAGGGCTTGATCAAGTGATAGTAGTCAAACAGAGAAAACACAAACCTTATGACAGATTTATGATTTTAAAGTAGAGTGTCAATTTGTTTTTTTGTGCTCATGACGCAGTAAGTTGAATGATGCGGACACATTTGTTACTTGATAATACGCTTCTGCCTTGGAGACTTTGAATTTTTCAGTAATATGTAGGGCTGCAGCTAACGATTATTTTTCTATCGATTAATCTATAGATTATTTTTCCGATTAATCGGTTAATCTATAGATTATTTTTTCGATTAATCTACAGATTATTTTTCCTTTTACCGATTTTTTTTTTTTATTTAAAATGAAGAGGAAAAAATAAATGTAGGCCAGTTTTTTCAAAAGGCATGGCTTTTATTTACAAAAAAAAAAGTATGGCCACTCAGTCAACATTGACAACAACATGACAAAATATTCTGTAACAATGTAAACATTTAAAACTTTTAACATTTAACAAAATTAAAAGTAGCTTATTTGCTTTTTAATGTGCAAATATAAAAGTAAACATCCAGTGCAAATCTTAATATTCTGGAATAGTATAAGCATTTCAAAAGTAAAAGTATTGCTTATTTTGCTTTAAAATGTGCAAAAATAAAGATAAACATCCAATACAAAAAAGTGCAAAACGGAAATATTCTGTAACAAGTGTAAACATTTCAACAAAAGTAAAAGTATTGCTTATTTGCTAAAATGTGCAAAAATAAAGCTAAACATCCAATACAAAAAAGTGTACAGTGTAAACATTTCAACAAAAGTAAAAGTATTGCTTATTTTGCTTAATAACACAACAATGATAGTATGATTAAAGTGAAAGTTAATTGTTGGTTTGTACATAGTATATGTAACTGTTAATGTTGTAAAAGGTATTTGCACAACTAATTAACGTTAGCGTTTGTGACACGTCTTGTGCCGTGGGGTTCTTTCAGGACCGACGGACTGAACGCCAGACGGCTTTGCCAGGTTTACAATCTTTTAAATTTTACACAAAGTCTTTTCTCTTCCAACTGCGCGGATCGCGCACCTGGGCACGATTGCGGCGTCGCTCCCGGCGCGCCCCGCCTCGCCGCTCGCTCGCCGCCGCCGCCTCTCCACAGCGTTAAAGAGGAGCGCGTCTTTGTAAACACTGAACAGGCACGCCAAACGCGCCTCTCAGAGCGAAACGGTGCTTTAGTTTATGAATTTACAACGCAGATACAAATGACACATTCATGTTTTTGTGTAATGATGACAACGTATACGCACGCGGACGATTGACTTGTTGATGGTGATGGCAAGAACGCTGTCGGGGGTTTTCTTTTCAAATGTTCGTTCATAGCCGTTGTGCTGCTATGATAGGCCATTTCCGCTCGACACAGTGTGCATACAACAACATTATTAGGCCGTTTATTGAAATACTCCCACACTTTTGACGTGCTTTTTTCCCCTCGCTCGCATCGTCTGCTTTGCGTTCCGCCATGACAGTAAAGTAGTGTGACGTAAATATGCGACGCGCCGACGCACAAAAACGGCGTCGACGTATTTACGTAACCGATGACGTCGACTACGTCGACGCGTCGTTTCAGCCTTAGTAATATGCAACCATAATTATTTGATACTTGTTTATATTGACATATGGGCTGTTTTTGACTGCAATATTGTTTAATTTTTTTATGCACCCCCTCGGAAGAAGAAAACATTTTGCGTGTCCCCCCACCCCGTCTCCACAGCGAGTAAATTTGCCGATCAAATTGTTATAAGTACACCTCTGCATTACATTTATCCTTATTAACATTCAAGAAAACAAAAAAGAGGATTATAGATCAACTAACAATAACTTTATTAACAATATTATTAACAATATTTCAAATGCAAAATAAAAGATAAATCCTTATTTAAACTATAAAAAATGTTTAGTAGCGACCATTTGATACTGAAAAATACAATTAAATAAACTTAAAATCAACATTAACGCAGGAGCACAATATATAAAACACGTTAACCTACAAAACAAAAAATAAATAAAAACAAAAACGCTGATTTTTTTTAAAATCCAAATGAGGAAGTCGGGATTAAATACAAAGAGCATGTTTTGTAGCGCACAGCTGTTCAAGGTGGGGTCTGAAGCATGATACTGATAAACCACTATTTGAGAAGGACTGAATTAAGGACACAAATTCAGAGGTGGGTAGAGTAGCCAGAAATTGTACTCAAGTAAGAGTACTGTTACTTTAGAGATTTATTACTCAAGTAAAAGTAAGGAGTAGTCACCCAAATATTTACTTGAGTAAAAGTAAAAAGTATGTTGTGAAAAAACTACTCAAGTACTGAGTAACTGATGAGTGACATACACACTCATATCATATATATATATATATATATATATATATATACATATACATTGATATATACAGTATATAATTTATATGTATTTATTTTGCTGTTTTTGTTTACATGTTAAAGGTGTTTTAATGAATATACATGCATGTTTAACATATAGATTCCTTTCTTTCATGAAGACAAGAATATAAGTTGGTGTATTACCTGATTCTGATGACTTGCGTTGATTGTAATCAGACAGTAGTGATGATAACGTCCACGTTTTCAAATGGAGGAGAAAAAAAGTTCCTCCTTTCTGTGTTATACCACATGAAAGTGGGGGGTTTTGGCATCTTATTTGTCCAGCTTCCATATTCGTTTTTATACACTTTACAAGAAATACATTGGCGGCAAACTCCGTAGCTTGCTAGCTTGTTTGCGCTGGCTTTCGGAGACTCTTGTTTTGAAAGCGCAGGCGCGATGGAGCGGCACTTTTATTGTGAAGACAGGAACGTCCTCATGTGCGGTCAGTCTTTAGGCTTTTGACGGGATGTACGGTTGAAATAAAAAAGTATCTTTTTTCCTTCACACTTTTGATTGATTGATTGGAACTTTTATTAGTAGATTGCACAGTACAGTACACATTCCGCGTGAAACGTGAAACAGGTGAAACTAATGGGTAATAATGGAAACAAGACAAGGGAGTGAAAAGCCAGAAACTAAAGAGTCCAATAACTAAACATGACTAAAACAAAACATGATTACACAGACATGACACTAAGATGGACTGATGCAAAATGGAAAAGTGTTCTGTGGTCTGACGAGTCCACATTTCAAATTGTTTTGTGGACTGTGGATTAGAACCATCCGGATTGTTATAGGTGCAAAGTGGAAAAGCCAACATCTGTGATGGTATGGGGGTGTATTAGTCGCCAAGACATGGGTAACTTACACATCTGTGAAGGTGCCATTAATGCTGAAAGGTACATACAACATATGTTGCCATCCAAGCAACGTTATCCTGGACGCCCCTGCTTATTTCAGCAAGACGATGCCAAGCCATGTGTTACAACAGCGTGGCTTTGTAGTAAAAGAGTGCGGGTACTAGACTGGCCTGCCTGTAGTCCAGACAGTGAAAATGTGTGGTGCATTATGAAGTCTAAAATATGAGAAGGGAGACTGTTGAACAACTTAAGCTGTACATCAAGCAAGAATGGGAAAGAATTCCACTTCAAAAATGTGTCTCCTCAGTTCCCAAACCTTTACTGAGTGTTGTTAAAAAGGAAAGGCCATGTAACACACTGGTAACAATGCCCCTCTGACTACTTTTTTGCAATGTGTTTGTCAGGCTTGTCACTGACAGTTTGGTTATGTTTTAGTTTTTCCTCTTGTGTTTGTTTTAGTTCCTGTCAGCGCTCTTATTTTTAAGTTTCCTGCTTGTCTACCTGAGCGCTGTTTCCCCTCGGCTGCGGCTGATTGGCACCTGGCCACACCTGGTGTCAATCAGCCGGCTGCTATTTAGACCTGCCTTGCCCTCCGGTCAGGGCTGGAGGATTGTAAGCTGTATGCTGTGGACTTGTTTCTTGGCTTCTACTTCATGATTCCAGTGCTAAGTTTTGGTTCTTTAGCTTCTCGTGCGAACGGCGCGCTTTCCTTTTGTTTGGTTCCTGTCTTTTTGTAATGTGTAGGATTTATGACAATAAATCATACTCTTACGTTCACGCCGCCGACCTTGCAGTGAGCTGCGACCCCCCACGAGATAGTGTTGCTGCCATTAAACTCTAAGTCAGGGGTGCTCATTACGTCGATCGCGAGCTACCGGTCGATCTCGGAGGGTGTGTCAGTCGATCACCAGCCAGGCATTAAAAAAATAGTCCTAAAAATGAGCGATCATAAATCTTCACTATGACGTCACTTTGGTCACTTGATTGACATTCACGGCACCCGAGGGTCTTCTGAGATGACGCTGGCTGCTGCCAGATCATTAAAATTACCGACTGGAAGGCGAGAAACACTTTATTTCAACAGACTCTGGCGCCGTACCTGTCGTCAAAACTCCAAAGACCGACTGCACAGTTGCACAAACAAAATAAGAGTCTCAGAAAGCTGGCGTGCACAAGCTAGCAAGCTACGGAGTTTGCCGACAATGTATTTCTTGTAAAGTGTATACAAAGGAGTACGGAAGCTGGACAAATAAGATGCCAAAAACCAACCACTTTCATGTGGTATTGGACAGAAAGGAGGACTTTTTTTCTCCTCCATTCGAAAATGCGTACGTTTTTAGCACCACTGTCTGATTCCAATCAATGCAAGTCATCAGAAACAGGTAATACACCAACTTATATTCTTGTCTTCATGAAAGAAAGGAATCTATATGTGTTAAACATGCTTGTATTATCTTTAAACACCTTTAAGTTGTTAACAATATTAACTATGTGTTAAACATGCTTGTATTATCTTTAAACACCTTTAACTTATTAACAATATTAACTATATGTGTTAAACATGCTTGTATTATCATTAAACACCTTTAACTTGTTAACCATATTAACTATATGTGTTAAACATGCCTGTATTATCATTAAACACCTTTAACTTGTTAACAATATTAACTATATGTGTTAAACATGCTTGCATTATCTTTAAACACCTTTAACTTATTAACAATATTAACTATATGTGTTAAACATGCTTGTATTATCATTAAACACCTTTAACTTGTTAACCATATTAACTATATGTGTTAAACATGCTTGTATTATCTTTAAACACCTTTAACTTATTAACAATATTAACTATGTGTTAAACATGCTTGTATTATCATTAAACACATTTAACTTGTTAACAATATTAACTATATGTGTTAAACATGCTTGTATTACCTTTAAACACCTTTAACTTATTAATAATATTAACTATATGTATTAAACATGCTTGTATTATCATTAAACACATTTAACTTGTTAACAATATTAACTATATGTGTTAAACATGCTTGTATTACCTTTAAACACCTTTAACTTATTAATAATATTAACTATATGTATTAAACATGCTTGTATTATCATTAAACACCTTTAACTTGTTAACAATATTAACTATATGTATTAAACATGCTTGCATTATCTTTAAACACCTTTAACTTGTTAACAATATTAACTATATGTGTTAAACATGCTTGTATTATCTTTAAACACCTTTAAGTTGTTAACAATATTAACTGTATGTGTTAAACATGCCTGTATTATCTTTAAACACCTTTAACTTATCAACAATATTAACTATGTGTTAAACATGCTTGTATTATCATTAAACACATTTAACTTGTTAACAATATTAACTATATGTGTTAAACATGCTTGTATTATCTTTAAACACCTTTAACTTATTAACAATATTAACTATGTGTTAAACATGCTTGTATTATCTTTAACCACCTTTAACTTGTTAACAATATTACCTATATGTGTTAAACATGCTTGTATTACCTTTAAACACCTTTAACTTGTTAATAATATTAACTATATGTATTAAACATGCTTGTATTATCATTAAACACATTTAACTTGTTAACAATATTAACTATATGTGTTAAACATGCTTGCATTATCTTTAAACACCTTTAACTTGTTAACAATATTAACAATATGTATTAAACATACTTGTATTATCATTAAACACCTTTAATTTATTAACAATATTAACTATATGTATTAAACATTCTTGTATTATCATTAAACACCTTTAATGTATTAACAATATTAACTATATGTGTTAAACATGCTTGCATTATCATTAAACACCTTTAACTTATTAACAAAAACATATATTTCATAAATAAGTAAATATAAATGATATATATGAATGAGGTAGATCCCCACGACTTGATCAATTGAAAAGTAGCTCGCCTGCAGAAAAAGTGTGAGCACCCCTGCTCTAAGTTCATGATTATTTGCAAAAACAAAAGAAGTTTCTCAGTGTGAACATGAAATATCTTGTCTTTGCAGTCTATTCAAGTGAATATAAGTTGAAAAGGATTTGCAAATCATTGTATTCTCTTTTTATTTACCATTTACACAACGTGACAACTTCACTGCTTTGGGCTTTTTGTAATTGTGCACAAGTCAACGTTGACCCGGCCCAATACCACCTTAAATCCCTGCCCTGCTGCTCAGCTGAGAACAAACATCCTTGCAGCTGATTGGTTCAGCTGATGGCAGCATGGTGGCCTGAAGACACGCCCCCTGGCCCCATTGGAGGGGGGGGGGGCCTCTCAGAGTGAACATGTTTGAAAGTTCAGCTTCAAAGGCCAACCAGGACATGTTGCTGTGTGCATGAGTCATGTGCATTCATCGTGTGTCCGTCATTCATTGTGTGTCCATGCTGAGACGCTCAACACTTGTCGGTGACGGTCGCTCATGCAAAAAAAGCTCAAGATGCACGAGGGAGGACACACCTGAGGCTCGGTGACAAGTCACCTGCATCCTGGTCCACACCTCACACGGCTGAGGAGACACACACAAGCACTTTACCACGTCCAACAGCCGTGACAACGCTTCTGTTTATTATTAAACTAAAGTTGCAACACCAATGGTTCCACTGACAATCATGTGTGTGTGTTCTTGTATTTCTAGCCTTCTTGAGACATGAAGAAGGAAAAGTGTCTTCCATATGAGGAGGTGTGAACAAGTGATGACATAAATCAATAACATTGCATCTAATAGACAATGTCTCATTTGCACCCCTGCTGGTGACATCTATCAACATGAGGGTGGTCCCAAAAAGGAGGGATTTTTCACATTGACTTTGTGACGGTTTTAAAAAGGTCAACATATGAAATAACAAGTGTGTGTAAAAATTTTGAGTGCGCCCCCTCTGGTCAACATATGAAATAACAAGTGTGTGCAAGAAGTTGAAATAGGCCCTCTTTGGCCAAAATTAACACACACAAAAAAAAATGTATATAGAGACATACTGTAATAACTTGAAGTAAATAATGAAGATTAAAATTCAATTACAAACAAAAAATTCAAAAATAAAAATGAACTAAAAGCAGTATTTTTTTTAAATATTTGCATAGTATGTATATATTATTAATATTGTAAATACAAATCTTTATATATCTAGAAAGGGTGGTCCTAATGAGAGAGGCATTTTTCGGAGGTCTCAAGAAGGTGTCAAATACAAGAATGTGTGTGTGTGTGTGTGTGTGTGTGTGTGTGTGTGTGTGTGTGTGTGTGTGTGTGTGTGTGTGTGTGTGTGTGTGTTCTTGTATTTCTAGCCTTCTTAAGACATGAAGAAGGAAAAGTATCTTCAATATGAGGAGGTGTGAACAAGTGATGACATAAATCAATAACATTGCATCTAATAGACAATGTCTCATTTGCACCCCTGCTGGTGACATCTATCAACATGAGGGTGGTCCCAAAAAGGAGGGATTTTTCACATTGACTTTGTGACGGTTTTAAAAAGGTCAACATATGAAATAACAAGTGTGTGTAAAAATTTTGAGTGCACCCCCTCTGGTCAACATATGAAATAACAAGAGTGTGTAAGAAATGTAAGTGCGCCCCATCTGGCCAACATATGTAATAACAAGTGTGTGCAAGAAATTGAAATAGGCCCTCTTTGGCCAAAATTAACAACAACAAAAAAATAATAAATATGTATATAGAGACGTACTGTAATAACTTGAAGTAAATAATGAAGATTAAAAACCAATTACAAAGAAAAAAATTAAAACAATTAAATTAACTAAAAGCAGTCTTTTTTTATATTTGCATAGTATGTATATATTATTAATATTGTAAATACAAATCTTTATATATCTGGAAAGGGTGGTCCTAATGAGAGAGGCATTTTTCGGAGGTCTCAAGAAGGTGTCAAATACAAGAATGTGTGTGTGTGTGTGTGTGTGTGTGTGTGTGTGTGTGTGTTCTTGTATTTCTAGCCTTCTTGAGACATGAAGAAGGAAAAGTATCTTCAATATGAGGAGGTGTGAACAAGTGATGACATAAATCAATAACATTGCATCTAATAGACAATGTCTCATTTGCACCCCTGCTGGTGACATCTATCAACATGAGGGTGGTCCCAAAAAGGAGGGATTTTTCACATTGACTTTGTGACGGTTTTAAAAAGGTCAACATATGAAATAACAAGTGTGTGTAAAATTTTTGAGTGCGCCCTTCTGGTCAACATATGAAATAACAAGTGTGTGTAAAAATTGTAATTGCACCCCCTCTGGCCAACATATGTAATAACAAGTGTGTGCAAGAAATTGAAATAGGCCCTCTTTGGCCACAATTAACAACAACATAAAAATAATAAATATGTATATAGAGACATACTGTAATAACTTGAAGTAAATAATGAAGATTAAAAACCAATTACAAACAAAAAAAATTAAAAAAATTAAATTAACTAAAAGCAGTCTTTTTTTATATATGCATAGTATGTATATATTATTAATATTGTAAATACAAATCTTTATATATCTAGAAAGGGTGGTCCTAATGAGAGAGGCATTTTTCGGAGGTCTCAAGAAGGTGTTAAATACAAGAATGTGTGTGTGTGTGTGTGTGTGTGTGTGTGTGTTCTTGTATTTCTAGCCTTCTTGAGACACCAAGAAGGAAAAGTATCTTCCATATGAGGAGGTGTGAACAAGTGATGACATAAATCAATAACATTGCATCTAATTTGACAATGTCTCATTTGCACCCCTGCTGGTGACATCTATCAACATGAGGGTGGTCCCAAAAAGGAGGGATTTTTCACATTGACTTTGTGACGGTTTTAAAAAGGTCAACGTATGAAATAACAAGTGTGTGTAAAATGTTTTGAGTGCGCCCTTCTGGTCAACATATGAAATAACAAGTGTGTGTAAAAATTTTGAGTGCGCCCCCTCTGGCCAACATATGTAATAACAAGTGTGTGCAAGAAATTGAAATAGGCCCTCTTTGGCCAAAATTAACAACAACAAAAAAATAATAAATATGTATATAGAGACATACTGTAATAACTTGAAGTAAATAATGAAGATTAAAAACCAATTACAAACAAAAAAAATTAAAAGAATTAAATTAACTAAAAGCAGTCTTTTTTTTATATTTGCATAGTATGTATATATTATTAATATTGTAAATACAAATCTTTATATATCTAGAAAGGGTGGTCCTAATGAGAGAGGCATTTTTCGGAGGTCTCAAGAAGGTGTCAAATACAAGAATGTGTGTGTGTTTGTGTGTGTGTGTTCTTGTATTTCCAGCTTTCTTGAGACATGAAGAAGGAAAAGTATCTTCAATATGAGGAGGTGTGAACAAGTGATGACATAAATCAATAACATTGCATCTAATAGACAATGTCTCATTTGCACCCCTGCTGGTGACATCTATCAACATGAGGGTGGTCCCAAAAAGGAGGGATTTTTCACATTGACTTTGTGACGGCTTTAAAAAGGTCAACATATGAAATAACAAGTGTGTGTACACATTTGAAGTGCGCCCCCTCTGGTCAACATATGTAATAACAAGTGTGTGCAAGAAATTGAAATAGACCCTCTTTGGCCAAAATTAACAACAACATAAAAATAATAAATATGTATATAGAGACATACTGTAATAACTTGAAGTAAATAATGAAGATTAAAAACCAATTACAAAGAAAAAAATTAAAAAAATTAAATTAACTAAAAGCAGTCTTTTTTTATATTTGCATAGTATGTATATATTATTAATATTGTAAATACAAATCTTTATATATCTAGAAAGGGTGGTCCTAATGAGAGAGGCATTTTTCGGAGGTCTCAAGAAGGTGTCAAATACAAGAATGTGTGTGTGTTCTTGTATTTCTAGCCTTCTTGAGACACCAAGAAGGAAAAGTATCTTCCATATGAGGAAGTGTGAACAAGTGATGACATAAATCAATAACATTGCATCTAATAGACAATGTCTCATTTGCACCCCTGCTGGTGACATCTATCAACATGAGGGTGGTCCCAAAAAGGAGGGATTTTTCTAATTGACTTTGTGATGGTTTTAAAAAGGTCAACATATGAAATAACAAGTGTGTGTAAAAAATTTTGAGTGCGCCCTTCTGGTCAACATATGAAATAACAAGTGTGTGTAAAAATTGTAATTGCGCCCCCTCTGGCCAACATATGTAATAACAAGTGTGTGCAAGAAATTGAAATAGGCCCTCTTTGGCCAAAATTAACAACAACAAAAAAATAATAAATATGTATATAGAGACATACTGTAATAACTTGAAGTAAATAATGAAGATTAAAAACCAATTACAAACAAAAAAAATTAAAAAATTAAATTAACTAAAAGCAGTCTTTTTTTTATATTTGCATAGTATGTATATATTATTAATATTGTAAATACAAATCTTTATATATCTAGAAAGGGTGGTCCTAATGAGAGAGGCATTTTTCGGAGGTCTCAAGAAGGTGTCAAATACAAGAATGTGTGTGTGTGTGTGTTGTATTTCCAGCCTTCTTGAGACACGAAGAAGGAAAAGTGTCTTCAATATGAGGAGGTGTGAACAAGTGATGACATAAATCAATAACATTGCATCTAATAGACAATGTCTCATTTGCACCCCTGCTGGTGACATCTATCAACATGAGGGTGGTCCCAAAAAGGAGGGATTGTTCACATTGACTTTGTGATGGTTTTAAAAAGGTCAACATATGAAATAACAAGTGTGTGTAAAAATTTTGAGTGCGCCCCCTCTGGTCAACATATGAAATAACAAGTGTGTGCAAGAAGTTGAAATAGGCCCTCTTTGGCCAAAATTAACACACACAAAAAAAAATGTATATAGAGACATACTGTAATAACTTGAAGTAAATAATGAAGATTAAAATTCAATTACAAACAAAAAATTCAAAAATAAAAATGAACTAAAAGCAGTATTTTTTTTAAATATTTGCATAGTATGTATATATTATTAATATTGTAAATACAAATCTTTATATATCTAGAAAGGGTGGTCCTAATGAGAGAGGCATTTTTCGGAGGTCTCAAGAAGGTGTCAAATACAAGAATGTGTGTGTGTGTGTGTGTGTGTGTGTGTGTGTGTGTGTGTGTGTGTGTGTGTGTGTGTGTGTTCTTGTATTTCTAGCCTTCTTAAGACATGAAGAAGGAAAAGTATCTTCAATATGAGGAGGTGTGAACAAGTGATGACATAAATCAATAACATTGCATCTAATAGACAATGTCTCATTTGCACCCCTGCTGGTGACATCTATCAACATGAGGGTGGTCCCAAAAAGGAGGGATTTTTCACATTGACTTTGTGACGGTTTTAAAAAGGTCAACATATGAAATAACAAGTGTGTGTAAAAATTTGAAGTGCGCCCCCTCTGGTCAACATATGAAATAACAAGAGTGTGTAAGAATTGTAAGTGCGCCCCATCTGGCCAACATATGTAATAACAAGTGTGTGCAAGAAATTGAAATAGGCCCTCTTTGGCCAAAATTAACAACAACATAAAAATAATAAATATGTATATAGAGACATACTGTAATAACTGGAAGTAAATAATGAAGATTAAAAACCAATTACAAAGAAAAAAATTAAAACAATTAAATTAACTAAAAGCAGTCTTTTTTTATATTTGCATGGTATGTATATATTATTAATATTGTAAATACAAATCTTTATATATCTAGAAAGGGTGGTCCTAATGAGAGAGGCATTTTTCGGAGGTCTCAAGAAGGTGTCAAATACAAGAATGTGTGTGTGTGTGTGTTCTTGTATTTCTAGCCTTCTTGAGACATGAAGAAGGAAAAGTATCTTCCATATGAGGAGGTGTGAACAAGTGATGACATAAATCAATAACATTGCATCTAATAGACAATGTCTCATTTGCACCCCTGCTGGTGACATCTATCAACATGAGGGTGGTCCCAAAAAGGAGGGATTGTTCACATTGACTTTGTGACGGTTTTAAAAAGGTCAACATATGAAATAAGTGTGTGTAAAAATTTTGAGTGCACCCTTCTGGTCAACATATGAAATAACAAGTGTGTGTAAAAATTTTGAGTGCGCCCCCTCTGGTCAACATATGAAATAACAAGTGTGTGTAAAAATTGTAATTGCACCCCCTCTGGTCAACATATGTAATAACAAGTGTGTGCAAGAAGTTGAAATAGGCCCTCTTTGGCCAAAATTAACACACACCAAAAAAAATGTATATAGAGACATACTGTAATAACTTAAAGTAAATAATGAAGATTAAAATTCAATTACAAACAAAAAATTCAAAAATAAAAATGAACTAAAAGCAGTATTTTTTTTAAATATTTGCATAGTATGTATATATTATTAATATTGTAAATACAAATCTTTATATATCTAGAAAGGGTGGTCCTAATGAAGTAGGCATTTTTCGCAGGTCTCAAGAAGGTGTCAAATACAAGAATGTGTGTGTAGGGGCCTCTATGCAGACAGTGCAAAGGCCATAGAAGTGTGTACGGTCCGTGCACGTGTGTGACGTCATAATCGCATGGTAGTAATGATTGATCCAAGTGTGCTAAAGTTGACACATGTAAGAAGAAGAAGCTGTCAAAGTCATAAATATATGATGTGACTCATTAAAAACAACAAACATATTTAATGTGTGCTGACAGTGGAGATGTGACATTTGCCAACAAATTGAGTCTTTTGAACTGCCTTTTTAAACGTGAACCATAAGAATCGATTCTCGGTTGCGAGACGGTTTTGTTTTTTTTGCACGACAATTGTCCACTCTGCACGTCCGAGTTAAAGGAAACTTTTGCACTGTTGGAATAACTTTTATTTAGTAGAAAATAGATATATTTTTACACATACAAATATAGAAATATATGTATGCCAAGGTTACTGTGGTTTATCCGTTATACAGTGCTCAATACCGGGGTAGGGCGGAATATTTGTTAGGTCAGGAAAAAACACGGAGGCTATTTCATCAAAAATCCCCTGAAGAGCAGGGAAACCTGTTAAACAGGCTTGTAGCATACCTGCCAACTTTTGAAATCAGAAAAACCTAGTAGCCAGGGTCCAGGGGCCGCAGGCCCCGGTAGGTCCAGGACAAAGTCCTGGTGGGGGGTTCAGGTTCGCCCCCCGACGCAAAATGATTATTAGCATTCAGACAGGTTAAAATGTTGCTAAAACCATCACTTTTCTATCAGTCACAGTGACTTTTCAAAACAAAAATATTACAGCAAAAATCATATGGGTTGATTGACATGTTTATTCTGTAAGCTAACTTCAATAGTTTGAAATTATTTTGACAGTTAATGCCAGTTATCCTGTCAACCTTTCACAAGACTTCAATTTGTTCATTGAAAGTATAAACAGTATAAACACTTTTTACAGTAAACAAATGGTAAAACAGTACTAAACAATTCCATTAAAAAAAAAAATTGGTGTCATTATTAACTTTCTGTCCAAGCTTGTATAATCTACTGCCTTGTTCAATTGTAAAAAATATTCTGTGCCTAAAATTCACATTTCTATCACAATGATCATACTGTAAACATGGTAAGCTAACTTCATTAAAATTAATAGTCCTGTCAATAGCATGGAATTACAATTCAAATGTAGTTTTTTTGTAAGCCTTTCAAAAGAATTCAAAATATGAAAAATGAATGAAAATTAATTTAAGCCATCAGACACTTGAAAAGTGGCACATCACATCTCTAATGTAATCATTTGAACTTTTCAACAGAAATAGCACTGCAAAAATATTAAGGACATACTTCTGTATTTTGGTAGTTATGCTGTCAACATTTAACAAGATTTCTTCAACTTGGACTTGAAAGCATAAATAGTATAAACACTTTTAACAGTATAACACTACTAAACAATTCCAATAGATAACATTGGTGTCATTACCTTTTTGTTTGCTCAATTATTGCCTCCGTAAATAAAACTTCGGCATTTATCACATCCAAAGAATCTGTTTGGGCGACGAAAAACGTTGAAAGTTTTCCACTTGTATCGCTAGCAACGGCATTAGACTTGTGTTTTTTTGTCCCAACGTGGTCTTTTACATCGCTAATTCCTCCGTGTCCAATCGAAAAATCTTGTCTGCACAAGGTGCAATTCGCGTAGTTTTCACCCTTTTTGGAACGGATAATTATTGCCGGATAGGCTTTTGAATATTCTTCACGGAATGACTGCAGTTTTCTTTTCGGTTTAAGACTCGTTTGCGATTTTTCTCCGGCTCATTCCATGATCGTTCGCTCGTTTGGAAACAATGGGCAACAGGTGCCTCGTGCTTGGCAGCGGTGCTATAAATAGCCTCGCGCATGGCATTCGGAATGGCTCGATAGGAAGTTACGGGAAGCAGTGTCGATTGTCATTGTTGTTACGCGATTTCGTGAATAAAACTTAAAAAAAAATACAAAATTTTAATTAATGAAAAAACGTATTTTTTATCACTGCAACCGTAACCCGGAATAGGTTGATGAAAACCATACTAATTACGGGAAAACCGGAGTAGTTGGCAGGTATGCAATACAATGTAAACCGTTGGCCAACCAAAAAGTAACCACAGAACACTACACGGTATAGTGTTCTGTGGTTACTTTTTGGTTGGCCTAGCGGACGTGACGACAGGCTGTCCTCACTCAGGTCCGCACGGACCTGGAGGGGGCGTGCCTTAAGTCCGGCTGGAAATCTGGAGAAATTCGGGAGAATAATTTCCCGGGAGAGGCACTGAAATTCGGGAGGGTTGGCAAGTATGAGATATTCTCACTTCTTTTCTTTTGTCGAGCACAAAGAAAAGAACATTTTAGTTAAATGTAAGTTGTGTTTTGGATCAAAGATCCCATCTACTGCCCAAAACAACAATTCAAATCTGCCTGGTTAGGCTTTGTGTATGTCACGTGTGCCTTCCTTGGGTGAAGGCAGGTTTACAGCTATGTTGTTATTATGCTGTTTGTTACTTATGTACAGAGGTGGGTAGTAACGCGCTACATTTATTCCGTTACATCTACTTGAGTAACTTTTGGGATAAATTGTACTTCTAAGAGTAGTTTTAATGCAACATACTTTTACTTTTACTTGAGTATATTTATAGAGAAGAAACGCTACTTTTACTCCGCTACTTTTATCTACATTCAGCTCGCTACTCGCTACTAATTTTTATCGATCTGTTAATGCACGCTTTGTTTGTTTTGGTCTGTCAGACAGACCTTCAAAGTGCCTGCCTTACTGGTGACGTTTCACTCCGTTCCACCAATCAGATGCAGTCACTGGTGACGTTGGACCAATCAAACAGAGCCAGGCGGTCACATGACCTGACTTAAACAAGTTGAAAAACTTATTTGGGTGTTACCATTTAGTGGTCAATTGTACGGAATGTGTACTGTACTGTGCAATATACTAATAAAAGTTCCAATCAATCAATCAAAAGTGTGAAGGAAAAAAGATACTTTTTTATTTCAACCGGACATCCCGTCAAAAGCCTAAAGACTGACCGCACATGAGGACGTTCCTGTCTTCACAATAAAAGTGCCGCTCCATCGCGCCTGCACTTTCAAAACAAGAGTCTCCGAAAGCCAAACAAGCTAGCAAGCTAAGGAGTTTGACGCCAATATATTTCTTGTAAAGTGTATAAAAACGAATATGGAAGCTGGACAAATAAGATGCCAAAAACCCACCACTTTCATGTGGTATTAGACAGAAAGGAGGAACTTTTCTTCTCCTCCATTTGAAAACGTGGACGTTATCATCACTACTGTCTGATTACAATCAATGCAAGTCATCAGAATCAGGTAATACACCAACTTATATTCTTGTCTTCATGAAAGAAAGGAATCTATATGTTAAACATGCATGTATATTCATTAAAACACCTTTAACATGTAAACAAAAACAGCAAAATAAATACATATAAATTATATACTGTATATATCAATGTATATGTATGTATACATATATATATATATATATATATATATATATATATATATATATATATATATATACACATACATACATACATACATATATACACATATATATATATATATATATATATATATATATATATATATATATATATATATATATGATATGAGTGTGTATGTTACTCATCAGTTACTCAGTACTTGAGTAGTTTTTTCACAACATACTTTTTACTTTTACTCAAGTAAATATTTGGGTGACTACTCCTTACTTTTACTTGAGTAATAAATCTCTAAAGTAACAGTACTCTTACTTGAGTACAATTTCTGGCTACTCTACCCACCTCTGCTTTTGTATGTTATGTTGCAGCTATTTAAAATAGTTTTGTCAATTTGTTTCGGCCCGAAATAAATTGGCCCTTCGAAACATATCTTTGTCTTTGTGTGTTGTATGTAGACCACATTGCTTAGCAGAGTTCAGTGATGCAAATGCATGTCAAGTTGATCAACAGATGGTATTATTCTCCAGTGCAATAACAATACTGAAATTGTTGTTGACATTAATGGGAGCTTTTTTTTAAAAAAGAAGAAAAAAACAACAACTAAATAGTTACTTTTCACAGTAACGCATTACTTTTTGGTGTAAGTAACAGAGTTACTTTTGAAATAAAGTAACTAGTAACTGTAACTAGTTACTGGTTTTCAGTAACGAACCCAACACTGCATACTGGTAGACCGTACAACCCTAGTTCCTACTTACTTGTGTATTTTTTTCTATATCGTTAAAATGCTGCACATTTTTAAGTGAGGGAAAATTCCAACTGGTGACGTTTTGATTGATTGAGTCACTGCCAAACAGAGGTGGGTAGAGTAGCCAGAAATTGTACTCAAGTAAGAGTACTGTTACTTTAGAGATTTATTACTCAAGTAAAAGTAAGGAGTAGTCACCCAAATATTTACTTGAGTAAAAGTAAAAAGTATGTTGTGAAAAAACTACTCAAGTACTGAGTAACTGATGAGTAACATACACACACATATCATATATATATATATATATATATATATATATATATATATATATATATATATATATATATATATATATATATATATATATATATACATACATATACATTGATATACACAGCATATAATTTATATGTATTTGTTTTGCTGTTTTTGTTTACATGTTAAAGGTGTTTTAATGAATATACATGCATGTTTAACACATATAGATTCCTTTCTTTCATGAAGACAAGAATATAAGTTGGTGTATTACCTGATTCTGATGACTTGCATTGATTGGAATCAGACAGTCGTGATGATAACGTCCACGTTTTCAAATGGAGGAGAAGAAAAGTTCCTCCTTTCTGTCTAATACCACATGAAAGTGGTTGGTTTTTGGCATCTTATTTGTCCAGCTTCCATATTCGTTTTTATACACTTTACAAGAAATACATTGGCGGCAAACTCCGTAGCTTGCTAGCTTGTTTGCGCTGGCTTTCGGAGACTCTTGTTTTGAAAGCGCAGGCGCGATGGAGCGGCACTTTTATTGTGAAGACAGGAACGTCCTCATGTGCGGTCAGTCTTTAGGCTTTTGACGGGATGTACGGTTGAAATAAAAAAGGGTCTTTTTTCCTTCACACTTTTGATTGATTAATTGAAACGTTTATTAGTAGATTGCACAGTACAGTACATATTCCGTACAATTGACCACTAAATGGTAACACCCCAATAAGTTTTTCAACTTGTTTAAGTCAGGTCATGTGACCACCTGGCTCTGTTTGATTGGTCCAACGTCACCAGTGACTGCATCTGATTGGTGGAACGAAGTGAAACGTCACCAGTAAGGCAGGCACTTTGAAGGTCTGTCTGACAGACCAAAACAAACAAAGCGTGCATTAACAGATCGATAAAAATTAGTAGCGAGTAGCGAAAGTAAAAGTAGCGGAGTTAAAGTAGCGGAGTAAAAGTAGCGGAGTAAAAGTAGCGGAGTAAAAGTAGCGTTCCTTCTCTATAAATATACTTAAGTAAAAGTAAAAGTATGTTGCATTAAAACTACTCTTAGAAGTACAATTTATCCCAAAAGTTACTCAAGTAGATGTAACGGAGTAAATGTAGCGCGTTACTACCCACCTCTGCTGCCAAAGCATGAAAAAATATGGCACCGCATTATAGAATTTTTACAAAGAAAACACCTATAGAGTAATATTGGTGTAAATTGTATTAATCTGATCTAAATCTTATTGTATAATTGATTCCAGTGAGGAGTAAAAATAAATGTAACTATAATTCCTCCATTCTTTTATTCTCAAAATAATCTTACTTATCTCATTATATGTAATATGACTTACTTCACCAATTATTATTTATTTGTTTATTTTTTATTGTGATTACTTATGGAGTATATTGTGAATACATTGAGAACAGGAAGTGAACAAAAGTTTTAGCAACTGTTATGTAAAAGAAAAAGGGGGTAGGATTAAATCAGCTCTGCTTCTTCCTACTCCTTTTCGAACATGTTGAAAAAATAATAAAAGAGCCATAATAAATAGCAACTTGAGCTGACGGGTGTGTCTCTTTTGCAAGAAGCAACAAAATAATGTAAGGCTGAAACGACGCGTCGACGTAGTCGACGTCATCGGTTACGTAAATACGTCGACGCCGTTTTTGTGCGTCGGCGCGTCGCATATTTACGTCACTCTACTTTACTGTCATGGCGGAGCGCAAAGCAGACGATGCGAGCGAGGGGAAAAAAGCACGCCAAAAGTCGTCAAAAGTGTGGGAGTATTTCAATAAACGGCCTAATAATGTTGTTGTATGCACACTGTGTCGAGCGGAAATGGCCTATCATAGCAGCACAACGGCTATGAACGAACATTTGAAAAGAAAACCCCCGACAGCGTTCTTGCCATCACCATCAACAAGTCAATCGTCCGCGTGCGTATACGTTGTCATTATTACACAAAAACATGAATGTGTCATTTGTATCTGCGTTGTAAATTCATAAACTAAAGCACCGTTTCGCTCTGAGAGCCGCGTTTGGCGTGCCTGTTCAGTGTTTACAAAGACGCGCTCCTCTTTAACGCTGTGGAGAGGCGGCGGCGGCGAGCGAGCGGCGAGGCGGGGCGCGCCGGGAGCGACGCCGCAATCGTGCCCAGGTGCGCGATCCGCGCAGTTGGAAGAGAAAAGACTTTGTGTAAAATTAAAAGATTGTAAACCTGGCAAAGCCGTCTGGCGTTCAGTCTGTCGGTCCTGAAAGAACCCCACGGCACAAGACGTGTCACAAACGCTAACGTTAATTAGTTGTGCAAATATCTTTTACAACATTAACAGTTACATATACTATGTACTAACGAACAATTAACTTTCACTTTAATCATACTATCATTGTTGTGTTATTAAGCAAAATAAGCAATACTTTTACTTTTGTTGAAATGTTTACACTGTACACTTTTTTGTATTGGATGTTTAGCTTTATTTTTGCACATTTTAGCAAATAAGCAATACTTTTACTTTTGTTGAAATGTTTACACTTGTTACAGAATATTTCCGTTTTGCACTTTTTTGTATTGGATGTTTATCTTTATTTTTGCACATTTTAAAGCAAAATAAGCAACACTTTTACTTTTGAAATGCTTATACTATTCCAGAATATTAAGATTTGCACTGGATGTTTACTTTTATATTTGCACATTAAAAAGCAAATAAGCTACTTTTAATTTTGTTAAATGTTAAAAGTTTTAAATGTTTACATTGTTACAGAATATTTTGTCATGTTGTTGTCAATGTTGACTGAGTGGCCATACTTTTTTTTTTTGTAAATAAAAGCCATGCCTTTTGAAAAAAACTGGCCTACATTTATTTTTTCCTCTTCATTTTAAATAAAAATAAAAAAATCGGTAAAAGGAAAAATAATCTATAGATTAACCGATTAATCGAAAAAAATAATCTATAGATTAATCGATAGAAAAATAATCGTTAGCTGCAGCCCTAAAATAATGTGAAGAATGTAAAACGTGGCTTCTTCGTGGCTTCCGCGTGATGTATCTCATTGTCCGCCAGCGACATCTAGCGGCCTGGGCGAGAACAACAGTTGTTTTCATGTGTAACTGCATTTTTTTAAATGTCGCTGTTTATACATCAATTGTTTTGATCATATCCACGCGAGACAACTATTTGAAGACATATCTACTTCAAAAGGGATGTTGCGTCTCATTTGTGTTTGCAACTTTGATGATTTACAGTGAAGTGTAAGAGGGTTGTGAACCTTTGAGGAGCGTGAAAGTGAAGCCTTCTTACCCGCCAGGATGGCCTTGCCGGGGTGCGTCAGTTTGGCTTTGCCCGCGGGGGCCGCGGCTGCGGCTGCGGCCAGGCTGTGGCTCCTGTGGAACGGGTTGACGAAGCTCGAGTGTCCGGACATGACTGCGTCGCCCCCGGCCTCGCTGCTGTGCTCAGGAAGGAGAAGTTGAGTGAAGCTTCATGCGCTCCTGCAGCAGTCGAGGTCCAAACTGTGACGTTCGGTCCTGACCATTGGACTTGGGGACTCGGGTCGCTTCTTGTTGTGGACTTTTGACAGGGAAAAGTTGGCTCGCTTTTTGCCACTGAGGGCTGATAACGTCGTGTCAGGCTTCTCGTGGGGCGTGGCCTGTCAGGCGCCCACCCCCACCAGCAGCCCCCTCCCCTTTTTAACATGGTGCAAATATTAAAGGTGGACCAAAGTATTGCTCCTAAATTGGTCAGCAGTTATAATAGCAAGTTGTGCAGGGTAAAATGGGAAAAAATGAATAAATAAATAAATCTTCACATACTTGCAGAGGTGGGTAGTAGCGCGCTACATTTACTCCGTTACATCTACTTGAGTAACTTTTGGGATAAATTGTACTTCTAAGCAGAGCCGGCCCAAGGCATAAGCGTACTAAGCGCTTGCTTAGGGCCCCGCGGCCACCAGGGGGCCCCCAAAAGCAATTAACAAAAAATTATTATTTTTTATTTTTTGCATGTACGAGTCTGACTGATGATTTCTAAATGATCAAAGATATATTATTGTACAAAAACACAATTTAAGGTCAACATTTTTGCACATTGCTGTTTCAGGTTTTTGTTACCAAAAATAATAAAGTGAATCAGAATCAGCTTTATTGTCCAGTTATGTTTAACACACATGGAATTTAACTTCAGTAGACTGCGCTCTCTTTGTACAAAGTAAACATTAAATATGAACAATTAACTAAAAAATATAAACTAGTAATTAAAGACTAATATGTACAAGACTGATGAGACAAGATGACACTTTTACTGTAAATACAAAGCTTTATCACTTGGACTGTTCAACCCCAGGCCACTCTTGTAGCTGAATGTTTTCTACATTTTAAGATTAGTAACCATATGTGGCACTCTGGACATCATTCGTTCATTCATTGGTATTATTTATGTTCTTAACTGGGCCACCCCCATATCTTTATAAATGACATGTCATTTGTAAAGACATGCCAGGCTGACAATAGGATCATGTAAACAACACTGCCAGAGCCGCAATGAGTTTATATATTATTTATATATTATTGGCAGAAATAGAGGGCCCCAAAATCAAATTTTGCTTAGGGCCCCATGGAGGCTTGGGCCGGCACTGCTTCTAAGAGTAGCTTTAATGGAACATACTTTTACTTTTACTTGAGTATATTCATAGAGAAGAAACGCTACTTTTACTCCGCTACTTTTATCTACATTCAGCTCGCTACTCGCTACTAATTTTTAGCGATCTGTTAATGCACGCTTTGTTTGTTTTGGTCTGTCAGACAGACCTTCATAGTGCCTGCGTTTCAACAAATACAGTCACTGGTGACGTTTCACTCCGTTCCACCAATCAGATGCAGTCACTGGTGACGTTGGACCAATCAAACAGAGCCAGGCGGTCACATGATCTGACTTAAACAAGTTGAAAAACTTATTGGGGTGTTACCATTTAGTGGTCAATTGTACGGAATATATACTGTACTGTGCAATCTACTAATAAAAGTTTCAATCAATCAATCAAAAGTGTGAAGGAAAAAATGTACTTTTTTATTTCAACCGTACATCCCGTCAAAAGCCTAAAGTGCCATGTGAAATATCCTTGTACATGTGTTTGTACCAATTATATACCATATACAAACAATTATACTTCCATTATTATTTATATCCCACATTTAGTTTGTCATTAACAATAATCATAGTATTAACTACTGTGTTGATTCAAGAGTGATATATATATATATATATATATATATATATATATATATATATATATATATATATATATATATATATATATATATATATATATATATATATATACATATATATATATATATATATATATATATATATATATATATATATATATATATATATATATATATATATATATATATATATATATATATATATGTGAAATACTTGACTTGGTGAATTCTAGCTGTAAATATACTCCTCCCCTCTTAACCACGACCCCAACCACGCCACCCGCCCCACCCCCGACCACGCCCCCGCCTCCCACCTCCCGAAATCGGAGGTCTCAAGGTTGGCAAGTATGCATCAAAACTTTAACTTTACATTTTAAATTAATTTTTTTCAAGCGGTGTGCGGCTTCAGCGGTCGCGGAGGCAAAAACTCGGACATGGGAGGAGTTCGGGGAGGCCATGGAAAAAGACTTCCGGACGGCTTCGAAGCGATTCTGGACCACCATCCGCCAGCCTCAGGAAGGGGAAGCAGTGCAGTGTCAACACCGTGTATGGTGAGGATGGTGTTCTGCTGACCTCGACTGCGGATGTTGTAGATCGGTGGAGGGAATACTTCGAAGACCTCCTCAATCCTACCAGCACGTCTTCCTATGAGGAAGCAGTGCCTGGGGAATCTGTGGTGGGCTCTCCTATTTCTGGGGCTGAGGTTGCCGAGGTAGTTAAAAAGCTCCTCGGTGGCAAGGCCCCGGGGGTGGATGAGATCCGCCCGGAGTTCCTTAAGGCTCTGGATGTTGTGGGGCTGTCTTGGTTGACAAGACTCTGCAACATCGCGTGGACATCAGGGGCGGTACCTCTGGATTGGCAGACCGGGGTGGTGGTTCCTCTCTTTAAGAAGGGGAACCGGAGGGTGTGTTCCAACTATCGTGGGATCACACTCCTCAGCCTTCCCGGTAAGGTCTATTCAGGTGTACTGGAGAGGAGGCTACGCCGGATAGTCGAACCTCGGATTCAGGAGGAACAGTGTGGTTTTCGTCCTGGTCGTGGAACTGTGGACCAGCTCTATACTCTCGGCAGGGTCCTTGAGGGTGCATGGGAGTTTGCCCAACCAGTCTACATGTGCTTTGTGGACTTGGAGAAGGCATTTGACCGTGTACCCGGGAAGTCCTGTGGGGAGTGCTCAGAGAGTATGGGATAACGGACTGTCTTATTGTGGCAGTTCGCTCCCTGTATAATCAGTGTCAGAGCTTGGTCCGCATTGCCGGCAGTAAGTTGGACACGTTTCCAGTGAGTGTTGGACTCCGCCAAGGCTGCCCTTTGTCACCCATTCTGTTCATAACCTTTATGGACAGAATTTCTAGGCGCAGTCAGGGCGTTGAGGGGATCTGGTTTGGTGGCTGCAGGATTAGGTCTCTGCTATTTGCAGATGATGTGGTCCTGATGGCTTCCTCCGGCCAAGATCTTCTCACTGGATCGGTTCGCAGCCGAGTGTGAAGCGACTGGGATGGGAATCAGCACCTCCAAGTCCGAGTCCATGGTTCTCTCCCGGAAAAGGGTGGAGTGCCATCTCCGGGTTGGGGAGGAGATCTTGCCCCAAGTGGAGGAGTTCAAGTACCTCGGAGTCTTGTTCACGAGTGGGAGAGGAGTGGATCGTGAGACCGACAGGCGAATCCGTGCGGCGTCTTCAGTAATGCGGACGCTGTATCGATCCGTTGTGGTGAAGAAGGAGCTGAGCCGGAAGGCAAAGCTCTCGATTTACCGGTCGATCTACGTTCCCATCCTCACCTATGGTCATGAGCTTTGGGTCATCACCGAAAGGACAAGATCACGGGTACAAGCGGCCGAAATGAGTTTCCTCCGCCGAGTGGCGGGGCTCTCCCTTAGAGATAGGGTGAGAAGCTCTGTCATCCGGGGGGAGCTCAAAGTAAAGCCGCTGCTCCTCCACATGGAGAGGAGCCAGATGAGGTGGTTCGGGCATCTGGTCAGGATGCCACCCGAACGCCTCCCTAGGAAGGTGTTTCGGGCACGTCCGACCGGTAGGAGGCCACGGGGAAGACCCAGGACACGCTGGGAAGACTATGTCTCCCGGCTGGCCTGGGAACGCCTCGGGATCCCCCGGGAGGAGCTGGACGAAGTGGCTGGGGAGAGGGAAGTCTGGGCTTCCCTGCTTAAGCTGCTGCCCCCGCGACCCGACCTCGGATAAGCGGAAGCAGATGGATGGATGGATTAATTTTTTTCAAGTACAAAACGTTTGGACATAATTTAGCTCCATAACAAACGCTGTAAAGTTCAAATTGGAATGACAACAAAAAGGACGTCTAATAAGAAGTCGAAGAATAAAAACAACCGCATCCGAAAGTGAAAACAATTGGTCTTTACTTCCGGAAACGTTTGCTCGACGTCACAGACGAGGGAGGGGGGTTTATGTCTCGTTGTCACTGTCACTCTCTGCGCTTGCTGGCTGGTCAGCGGCGCATGCGCAGTGAGTCTCCTTGGTCGTGTCCTGTCCCGGCTGCTGTGTGACAGCGCTAAAACGAGCTAGCTGTCAATCTCCTCAGCAGCATCCCGCCAGCAACGCCCGCACGCTCCGCATCGGTGAGGCAGCTCCGACGTCTTTTTACGTTATTCTTCTGCGCCTATTGACGGCGTTCACCGCACTTTGATAGCATTATGTCCGTCCAAGGTTAGCCCCCAGCCCTCAGCTAGCATGTGGGGGGGTTAGCTAACGCTAGCTTGCATTATGTAATAATGTTTATCCTCGCATGCATGATGCATGCTTTAATCCCAGCCTTTATCGTCCTTTCCTCGCCACAATGCGCATATTTTTGTCAAGTAATGTCGGCTGCTGAGCTTGCTAATTGTCCGTGCAGCCCAGCTGTCACCCCTCACCTTTTGTCCCTTTGTGTGCTTTGTCCTCAATTCAAAATGCTGCATCAAGTAGACAAGATATTTGGAATCATTTCTAAGTACAGATTTCCACACAACTTATGTTACATTGCACTTTCGCTTTCTACTGCAGGAGAGCAAAAAACTATGTTAATGCATTTCAATCAATCAATCAATCAATCAATCAATCAATGTTTACTTATATAGCCTAGGGCTGGGCGATATCATACCTGCCAACTACTCCGGTTTTCCCGTAATTAGTACGGTTTTCATCAACCTATTCCGGGTTACGGTTGCAGTGATAAAAAATACGGTTTTTCATTAATTAAAAAAAAATATTCAAAAAAAAGTTTTATTCACGAAATCGCGTAACAACAATGACAATCGACACTGCTTCCCGTAACTTCCTATCGAGCCATTCCGAATGCCATGCGCGAGGCTATTTATAGCACCGCTGCCAAGCACGAGGCACCAGTTGCCATTGTTTCCAAACGAGCGAACGATCATGGAATCAGCCGGAGAAAAATCGCATACGAGTCTTAAACCGAAAAGAAAACCGCAGTCATTCCGTGAAGAATATTCAAAAGCCTATCCGGGAATAATTATCCGTTCCAAAAAGGGTGAAAACTACGCGAATTGCACCTTGTGCAGACAAGATTTTTCGATCGGACACGGAGGAATTAGCGAGGGAATGCAATACGGCTTCCACAGGCGAAAACATTTACAAAATACTCGCGGAAGAAATAGACTCAAACGAAATTCCTTGGCAGAATTTGGTTTGCTTTGCTGCCGATAATGCTGCAGTGATGATGGGATCTAAAAAGGGTGTTGCAGCTTTCATTACGGAAATGTCTCCTTCGGTTTACATCGCCGGTAAGTACAGTTCGTAGCATAAAAAAACTCACAAAACATAACATTTTAAGTAAATCTTTTATTACATAAACAATAAATCACATCAAAAATAATTTCTGTGTACAGTATATCTTTTTATTTGTGATAACGATAACATGTTCAAAACAAGTAACATATAACTATCATACTATTCTATTACTCTTTATTCATTTGAAAAATGTCGTCATGAAGTTTTATATTTATATTTATTTATATTTCTTTCATAAACCAAAATTTCGACCTGAAGTTTCTTGTTACAAGAATGTCTGCAATATCAATAATGACATGTCTTATTTATATTGTGTAATTTGAACCAAATACTCTCAAAAATCTTATTCTTTCAAGTTGTTGAAAGTTTCAACATATATGATAGACTGATAGAAAAGTGATGGTTTTAGCAACATTTTAACCTGTCTGAATGCTAATAATCATTTTGCGTCGGGGGGCGATCTGAACTCCCCACCAGGACTTTGTCCTGGACCTACCGAGGCCTGTGGCCCCTGGACCCTGGCTACTAGGTTTTTCTGATTTCAAAAGTTGGCAGGTATGTAAATATATTTATTGAATAATACTTCAACAAAATATGAATGTAAGTTCATAAACTCAGTGAAGCACAAGCTCAGGGTTGTCACTAAAATGTCTGTCAAAAAGAACTGTGAAAAGAAATGCAACAAGGCAATATTCAGTGTTGACAGCTAGATTTTTTGTGGACATGTTCCATAAATATTGATGTTAAAGATTTTTTTTTTTTTGTGAAGAAATGTTTAGAATGAAGTTCATGAATCCAGATGGATCTCTAATACAATCCCCAAAGAGGGCACTTTAAGTTGATTATTACTTCTATGTGTAGAAATCTTTATTTATAATTGAATCACTTGTTTATTTTTCAACAAGTTTTTAGTTATTTGTATATCTTTTTTTCCAAATAGTTCAAGAAAGACCACTACAAATGAGCAATATTTTGCACTGTTATACAATTTAATACATCAGAAACTGATGACATAGTGCTGTATTTTACTTCTTTATCTTTTTTTTTCAACCAAAAATGCTTTGCTCTGATTAGGGGGTACTTGAATTAAAAAAAAAATTCACAGGGGGTACATTGCTGAAAAAAGGTTGAGAACCACTGACCTAGTGTATACAATAATATAAACCAAGTCATTGTATTTCATTTAGGATTATTTCATAACTTCATTTAAATAAAAATATTTTTTTTGTCTTTTTTAGATACAGTCAATAAATAATGTGAACATGTATCATAACATGGAAATCTAAGAGAACGTGTTGTGAATGAGGATGCTTGTGGACCTGGAAATGATTATTTATTTATTTATTTTTTACACATTTTTTTTTTTTTTTTTTTAAAACAGTTTTTCCAACGTATTCAATTTTAGACGATTTCTCTTCTTAGTTATTATTTCTCCGGCTGTAGAAAAGAGCCGCTCACAGGGCACAGAGGAGGCGTCAGTGCGACACAGTTGGCGTATCGGTCACGTGACCAAAACAGCTCATGATCGGTCACGTGACTTTCTAAAAGCGGTACGCGCACCGACACAGGGTTTCGCTCTATGAGCTCGACGCATGCGCCGATGCATCGGTGTTGCCGGACCCATCACTACTTTCTACTGCAGGAGAGCAAAAAACTATGTTAATGCATTTCAATCAATCCATCAATGTTTACTTATATAGCCTAGGGCTGGGCGATATGGACTTTTATTAATATCTCGATATTTTTAGGCCACGTCACGACACACGATAAATAGCTCGATATTTTGCCACAGCAGTATGATGATTCTATGTGTCTACATTAAAACATTCTTCTTCATACTACATTAATATATGCTACTTTTAAACTTTCATGCAGAGAAGGAAATCACAACTAAAAGTGTATTTATTAAACAGTTATTAAGCAGTGCCACAAACATTCATGTCATTTCCAAAACTGAAAGTGCAAGATTGTCAGAGACATTTTAAAACAAGCTATTAGTGAACTTTTGTGCATGATGTCACTAAGATGACGTAACAAAACAACACTAAGTTAAAGTGCACTTTTTGTACAGAACGCCACTACAAAACTAATAAAGTGCACTTTTGTGCATGATGGCACACAAGATATTTCAATAAGTGTCAAATAAAAATGAGCTGCATAATAGGAAATCAAATAGTCATACTTGCCAACCTTGAGACCTCCAATTTCGGGAGGTGGGGGGTGGGTGCGGGGGGGGCGTGGTTAAGAGGGGAGGAGTATATTTACAGCTAGAATTCACCAAGTCAAGTATTTCATATATATATATATATATATATAAGAAATAATTGACTTTCAGTTAATTCTAGCTATATATATATATATATATATATATATATATATATATATATATATATATATATATATATATAAATGTGTGAACTCGTTGGGAGTTTCCTCCTCTCCCAGCTCGCCAGCCTCAATCTGAACCTTGGTATTTACCGTGATGACGGACTGGCAGTGTGTCGCGCCTCGCCAAGGAGCAGCGAGAATACCAAGAAGCGCATATGCCAAATTTTCAAAGAGAACGGCCTACGGATCACGATTGAAGCCAACAAGCAAACCGTCAACTTCCTTGACGTCACTTTCAACCTGAGAAATAACAGCTACCAACCATTCACGAAACCCAACACAACACTCCAATACGTGCACCATGACAGCAACCACCCACCCACCACCACGAAAAGAATACCTACCGGAATTAATAAAAGGCTATCGATGCTGTCATCTAGCAAAGCTGAATTTGACCAAGCAACCCCCCCGTACCAAAAAGCCCTTGATGAAAGCGGATACAATTTCACCCTCACCTATGAACCCACGCCAGGAAACCAACCGAAAAAGAACAGAAAACGAAACAACATCATCTGGTACAACCCCCCATACAG
This sequence comes from Nerophis lumbriciformis, assembly GCF_033978685.3. Lineage (NCBI taxonomy): Eukaryota > Metazoa > Chordata > Actinopteri > Syngnathiformes > Syngnathidae > Nerophis > Nerophis lumbriciformis. Next base: position 3,769,609 of record NC_084579.2, on the reverse strand, counting down.
CAAAAACGTCTCAACTAACATTGGACACAAATTCCTCAATCTGATTGACAAACACTTTCCCAAAGACAACACCCTAAGAAAAGTATTCAACAAGAACAACATTAAATTGAGCTATAGCTGTATGAACAATATACGACAAATCATCTCAAACCACAACAAAACAATTGCAAATGAGCCGTCGGCCCCCGGACAGAGCGACTCCAAAACCAACAAAGGTTGCAACTGTCGAAAGAAACCTGATTGCCCTCTCAACGGGGGGTGCTTACAAACATCAGTTGTCTACCAATCTAAGGTAACACGCAAGGACATTAACACATCCGACACATATGTAGGATTAACTGAGGGAGAGTTCAAAACCAGATGGAACAATCACAAGGCTTCTTTCAGGAACCAAAACCTGCGGAATACCACAGAACTCAGCAAACACATTTGGGACCTCAAAGACAATAATGTTGAATATTCAATAACATGGCAAATTCTTGCATCCAGCACACCTTACAATAGTGGTAATAAAAGATGCAACCTATGCTTGAAAGAAAAACTGTTTATTATTTACCGTCCAGACCTGTCATCCCTCAACAAGCGCAGCGAAATTGTAACAGCATGCCGCCACAGACGGAAACACCTCCTAGGTAACACATGAGCCAATCACCACGCCCCTACACCAGCCTGTACCCACCCACTCTGTGCCCTATATAATCCATGGTATGTGAATGCTCCCATTAAAATCTCCTGATGATTGAGGGAACCCCCCCTCATGAAACAGGCCTGTAGAGATGAAATAGTCTTGTGATTTTTTCCCCACACATACATATATATATATATATATATATATATATATATATATATATATATATATATATATAAATAAAAGAAATACTTGAATTTCAGTGTTCATTTATTTACACATATACACACACACATAACACTCATCTACTCATTGTTGAGTTAAGGGTTGAATTGCCCATCCTTGTTCTATTCTCTGTCACTATCTTTCTAACCATGCTGAACACCCTCTCTGATGATGCATTGCTGTGTGGCACGCACAAAAGTGCTTTCATCAAATGCACTAGATGACAGTATTGTCCTGTTTAAGAGTGTCACAACATTGCTGTTTACGGCAGACGGACTGCTTTACTGTAGACGTTCTTTATATTGTGGGAAAGCGGACTCAGGTCCGTATGGAGCTGGAGGGGGCGTGGCCTCCAGCTCCGCCTGAATTTCGGGAGATTTTCGGGAGAAGATTTGTCCCGGGAGGTTTTCGGGAGAGGCGCTGAATTTCGGGAGTCTCCCGGAAAATCCGGGAGGGTTGGCAAGTATGCAAATAGTGTATGTCCTTCACTATGTGATAGGTTCCTGCGGACGTTATCTCCTTCTGTTGTTGACTATTTTTTTCATACGGTGTTGATGTGGGAATGGTTGCTCCAACATTTTGTTGGTGTGACATCAAACGGAGATGTTGACATGCGGAGTTTCAAGCACTCTTCATTCTCTAGCGCAGTGGTTCTCAACCTTTTTTCAGTGAATTTTTTTTTAATTCAAGTACCCCCTAATCAGAGCAAAGCATTTTTGGTTGGAAAAAAAGAGATAACGAAGTAAAATACAACACTATGTCATCAGTTTCTGATTTATTAAATTGTATAACAGTGCAAAATATTGCTCATTTGTAGTGGTCTTTCTTGAACTATTTGGAAAAAAAGATAGGTTTTTATTTATATTTATAAAGGATTTTTGAATTGTTGCTATTTTTAGAATATTTAAAAAAAAATCTCACGTACCCCCTGGCATACCTTCAAGTACTCCAATATCACCATATAGTCATTTTCTATATCGCACAGAGACAAACCCGCAACATATCCAGTATATTCCATATATCGCCCAGCCCTAATATAGCCCTAAATCACGAGTGTCTCAAAGGGCTGCCATAGTGGATCTAACATAATAGTGAGAGTCCAGTCCATAGTGGATCTAACATAATAGTGAGAGTCCAGTCCATAGTGGATCTAACATAATATTGTGAGAGTCCAGTCCATAGTGGATCTAACATAATAGCGAGAGTCCAGTCCATAGTGGATCTAACATAATATTGTGAGAGTCCAGTCCATAGTGGATCTAACATAATAGTGAGAGTCCAGTCCATAGTGGATCTAACATAATAGTGAGAGTCCAGTCCATAGTGGATCTAACATAATAGTGAGAGTCCAGTCCATAGTGGATCTAACATAATAGTGTGAGAGTCCAGTCCATAGTGGATCTAACATAATAGTGTGAGAGTCCAGTCCATAGTGGATCTAACATAATAGTGAGAGTCCAGTCCATAGTGGATCCAACATAATAGTGAGAGTCCAGTCCATAGTGGATCTAACATAATAGCGAGAGTCCAGTCCATAGTGGATCTAACATAATAGTGAGAGTCCAGTCCATAGTGGATCTAACATAATAGTGAGAGTCCAGTCCATAGTGGATCTAACATAATAGTGTGAGTCCAGTCCATAGTGGATCTAACATAATAGTGAGAGTCCAGTCCATAGTGGATCTAACATAATAGTGAGAGTCCAGTCCATAGTGGATCTAACATAATAGTGAGAGTCCAGTCCATAGTGGATCTAACATAATAGTGTGAGAGTCCAGTCCATAGTGGATCTAACATAATATTGTGAGAGTCCAGTCCATAGTGGATCTAACATAATATTGTGAGAGTCCAGTCCATAATGGATCTAGCATAATAGTGAGAGTCCAGTCCATAGTGGATCTAACATAATATTGTGAGAGTCCAGTCCATAGTGGATCTAACATAATAGCGAGAGTCCAGTCCATAGTGGATCTAACATAATATTGTGAGAGTTCAGTCCATAGTGGATCTAACATAATAGTGAGAGTCCAGTCCATAGTGGATCTAACATAATAGTGAGAGTCCTGTCCATAGTGGATCTAACATAATATTGTGAGAGTCCAGTCCATAGTGGATCTAACATAATAGTGAGAGTCCAGTCCATAGTGGATCCAACATAATAGTGAGAGTCCAGTCCATAGTGGATCTAACATAATAGTGAGAGTCCAGTCCATAGTGGATCTAACATAATAGTGAAAGTCCAGTCCATAGTGGATCTAACATAATAGTGAGAGTCCAGTCCATAGTGGATCTAACATAATAGTAAGAGTCCAGTCCATAGTGGATCTAACATAATAGTGAGAGTCCGAATAGGGCCCAGGGGCGTGGTAGATAACAACCAGGTAGAGAGGCAGCGGTGCGACAGACCATAGTAAGCACCTCAAATGATTTATATTTATTACTTAGGTTGGGGGTAAGGTTAAGGTTTTCATTGTATATTAGTGCGACCCCACCTCCCCTTTTAAGGGGACGGGCAATATGTGCATTGGTATAGTTAGGAGGAGATGCCTCTGTGCTACTTGACTTGCTATAAGATGGATGTGACGTTTGCATCATTGTCCCTGCTGTGTGTTGCAGCATCATGGCTGTCCCACCTTCATACGCTGACCTGGGCAAGTCTGCCAAGGATATTTTCAGCAAAGGCTACGGTGAGTCAATCATTCAACTCCCCTCATGTGACAAAGTTAACCACTCTCCTGTTAAACTTGATCTTTTTAGGCTTTGGACTTGTGAAGTTGGACGTGAAGACCAAATCACAAAGTGGAGTGGTGAGCGTCTCCTTTTTATCTTTTATCCTTTTTTTTTACCATGAATTGATTAACTGACTTAAACAAGTTGAAAAACTTATAGAGCGAAACCCTGTGTCGGTGCGCGTACCGCTTTTAGAAAGTCACGTGACCGATCATGAGATGTTTTGGTCACGTGACCGATATGCCAACTGTGTCGCACTGACGCCTCCTCTGTGCCCTGTGAGCGGCTCTTTTCTACAGCCGGAGAAATAATAACTAAGAAGAGAAATCGTCTCAAATGTAATACGTCGGAAAAACTTTTTTTTTTTATAAAAATGTGTAAAAAAAATAAAATTAAAAAAATTCCCAGTCCACAATCATTCACAACACGTTCTCTTAGATTTCCATGTTATGATACATGTTCACATTATTTATTGACTGTATCTAAAAAAGATAAAAATATATTTTTATTTAAATGAAGATATGAAATAATCCTAAATGAAATACAATGACTTGGTTTATATTATTGTATATACTAGGGCAGGGGTCACCAACGCGGTGCCCGCAGTCACCAGGTAGCCCGTAAGGACCAGATCAGTCGCCCGCTCGCCTGTTCTAAAAATAGCTCAAAGAGCAGCACTTACCAGTGAGCTGCCTCTATTTTTTAAATTTTATTTATTTACTAGCAAGCTGGTCTCGCTTTGCTCGACATTTTTAATTCTAAAAGAGACAAAACTCAAATAGAATTTGAAAATCCACGAAAATATTTTAAAGACTTGGTCTTCACTTGGAATAAGCGGTAGAAAATGGATGGATGGATGGGTCTTCACTTGTTTAAATAAATTCATTTATTTTTTACTTTGCTTCTTATTACTTTTAGAAATACAATTTTAGAGAAAAGATACAACCTTAAAAATGATTTTAGGATTTTTAAACAAATATACCTTTTTACCTTTTAAATTTCTTCCTCTTCTTTCCTGACAATTTAAATCAATGTTCAAGTAAAAAAAAATTTTTTTTATTATTGTAAAGAATAATAAATATTTTAGCTTCTGTTTTTTTTGACGAAGAATATTTGTGAAATATTTCTTCAAACTTACTATGATTAAAATTCAAAAAAAATATTCTGGCAAATCTAGAAAATCTGTAGAATCAAATTTAAATCTTATTTCAAAGTATTTTGAATTTCTTTAAAAAATTGTGTTCTGGAAAATCTAGAAGAAATACTGATTTGTCTTTGTTAGAAATATAGCTTGGTCCAATTTGTTAAATATTCTAACAAAGTACAGATTGGATTTTAACCAATTTAAAACATGTCATCAAAATTCTAAAATTTATCTTAATCAGGAAAAAAATACTAATGATGTTCCATAAATTATTTTTTTAATTTTTTCAAAAAGATTCAAATTAGCTAGTTTTTCTCTTCTTTTTGTCGGTTGAATTTTGAATTTTAAAGAGTCGAAATTGAAGATAAACTATGTTTCAAAATTTTATTTTATTTTTTTGTGTGTTTTCTCCTCTTTTAAACCGTTCAATTAAGTGTTTTTTTTCATCATTTATTCTCTACAAAAAACCTTCCGTAAAAGGAAAAAAAAAAGTACGACGGAATGACAGACAGAAATACCCATTTTTTTATATTTATAAATTTATTTATTTAGCTATTCTTGTTTAAATCACACTTACGTGTAACTTACAAATGACAATATATTTATTTATTTAAGTGTGTATCAAACTGGTAGCCCTTCGCATTAATCAGTACCCAAGAAGTAGTTTTTGGTTTCAAAAAGGTTGGTGACCCCTGTACTAGGGCATCAAATCAGTGTCAGTTGAGTCGGTCCATAGGTTGCCTGTAGGGATTTTTAATGTCCAGCAGATGTCAGTATTTAGTGACACAGTATCGACACAGTATCAATACAGTTTTGCAATGTGTCGAAACGCTTCATGACGCCTCATCAACCCATCACTAGGTGTTACCATTTAGTGGTCAATTGTACGGAATATGTACTGTGCGATCTACTAATAAAAGTTTCAATCAATCAATCCTAATTCCTTCTAACAAGTGACTGCGCCCACCTGATCAGCGATCAATCAGTAGCCTGCAACCTCCTGCTGTGGCGTAAACATGCATGAATGTCTGACTCTTTGTCCCCATCCTTTACCGCCCCTCTTTGACTCCTCCCCCTCGACCTCAATGCCGCCGCGGACGTCTGGCGCTGGCGTAGATGGTAAGGCGAGTGTGAGGCCGCCATCGTCGCCACATCTTCATCATCGCTTCCTTCATTTCTCATGCTCACGTTTTTATTTTCGTGTGCAATCATCTTTTCCTCTTCTTTACTCTCCGTTTTCTGCCATCTTCATGCTTCATGTTTGCCTTCATCCTCTTCCTAAAGCGTTTTATTAGTTATGCTATGTTTTATGCATATGAAACTGTTTTGAACATGCAGCACAGGGGCCATTTGCGGCCCTCAGACCTAGTTATGTTGGCCCGCAGCATGTTGTTGGAAATGAAAACAATGTAATAAAGGAAGAGTAAAAAAAAATCCAAATGTAATGACAAAAAAGATGAGATTTTTAAACTATAGTTAATCCATACGCAGTCACAACTCAAAGTTTTGTCTGGGGAACCGGAGGGTGTGTTCTAACTATCGTTGGATCACACTCCTCAGCCTTCCCGGTAAGGTCTATTCATGTGTACTGGAGAGGAGGCTACGCCAGATAGTCGAACCTCGGATTCAGGAGGAACAGTGTGGTTTTCGTCCTGGTCGTGGAACTGTGGACCAGCTCTATACTCTGGGCAGGGTCCTTGAGGGTGCATGGGAGTTTGCCCAACCAGTCTACATGTGTTTTGTGGACTTGGAGAAGGCATTCGACCGTGTCCCTCGGGAAGTCCTGTGGGGAGTGCTCAGAGAGTATGGGGTATCGGACTGTCTGATTGTGGCAGTCCGCTCCCTGTATGATCAGTGCCAGATCTTGGTCCGCATTGCCGGCAGTAAGTCGGACACGTTTCCAGTGAGGGTTGGACTCCGCCAAGGCTGCCCTTTGTCACCGATTCTGTTCATAACTTTTATGGACAGAATTTCTAGGCGCAGTCAAGGCGTTGAGGGGATCTGGTTTGGTGGCTGCAGGATTAGGTCTCTGCTTTTTGCAGATGATGTGGTCCTGTTGGCTTCATCCGGCCAGGATCTTCAGCTCTCACTGGATCGGTTCGCAGCTGAGTGTGAAGCGACTGGGATGAGAATCAGCACCTCCAAGTCCGAGTCCATGGTTCTCGCCCGGAAAAGGGAGGAGTGCCATCTCCGGGTTGGGGAGGAGATCTTGCCCCAAGTGGAGGAGTTCAAGTACCTCGGAGTCTTGTTCACGAGTGAGGGAAGAGTGGATCGTGAGATCGACAGGCGGATCGGTGCTGCGTCTTCAGTAATGCGGACGCTGTATCGATCCGTTGTGGTGAAGAAGGAGCTGAGCCGGAAGGCAAAGCTCTCAATTTAGCGGTCGATCTACGTTCCCATCCTCACCTATGGTCATGAACTTTGGGTTATGACCGAAAGGACAAGATCACGGGTACAAGCGGCCGAAATGAGTTTCCTCCGCCGGGTGGCGGGGCTCTCCCTTAGAGATAGGGTGAGAAGCTCTGCCATCCGGGAGGAGCTCAAAGTAAAGCCGCTGCTCCTCCACATCGAGAGGAGCCAGATGAGGTGGTTCGGGCATCTGGTCAGGATGCCACCCGAACGCCTCCCTAGGGAGTTGTTTAGGGCACGTCCGACCGGTAGGAGGCCGCGGGGAAGACCCAGGACACGTTGGGAAGACTATGTCTCCCGGCTGGCCTGGGAACGCCTTGGGGTCCCACAGGAAGAGCTGGACGAAGTGGCTGGGGAGAGGGAAGTCTGGGCTTCCCTGCTTAGGCTGCTGCCCCCGCGACCCGACCTCGGATAAGCGGAGGAAGATGGATGGACAGTACAGGCCAAAAGTTTGGACACGCCTTCTCATCATTCAATGCGTTTTCTTTATTTTCATGACTATTTACATTGTAGATTGTCACATCAAAACTATGAATGAACACATGTGGAGTTATGTACTTAACAAAAAAGGTGAAATAACTGAAAACTCGTTTTGTATTCTAGTTTCTTCAAAATAGCCACCCTTTGCTCTGATTACTGCTTTGCACACTCTTGGCATTCTCTCTATGAGCTTCAAGAGGTAGTCACCTGAAATGGTTTTCACTTCACAGGTGAAGCCCATGGAGAGAATGCCAAGAGTGTGCAAAGCAGTAATCAGAGCAAAGGGTGGCTATTTTGAAGAAACTAGAATATAAAACATGTGTTCTTTTTTTGTTGACTACATAACTCCACATGTGTTCATTCATAGTTTTGATGTGACAATCTACAATGTAAATAGTCATGAAAATAAAGAAAACACATTGAATGAGAAGGTGTGTCCAAACTTTTGGCCTGTACTGTATATCTGTTTTTAGAATAAAAAAAAAATATATATATATACTTTGACTTTTCAGTAAGCAGACCTTGGTGGAAAAAGTTTAGACACCCCTGATCTAAAATATTAGAAGCTCTCGAAATAAAAACAAAGTTTAGTTAGTTAAAAAATAAAATAATACTAATATATCAATTAATTGGAAAATAATAAACACTGCTATGTGTAACTGAGCAGAATTTTTGACACACTAGCTTATGCAGTTACGCAATCCTCATGATAATGATATTATTCTATTTTTACAAGGGGAAAAACTGTAAAAATGTCAGGAAAAAAAATCAAATTGTAATGAGAAAAAGTGGAAATGTTCGAACTAATAATTAATAATAAACTATGATACATGTGACAGTTTCATCTTTAAATATACATACTATCTGTTTTTATCATTTATTTATTTATTTTTTTTAAATAAGAAAATATCAAAATGGCCTCCCATACTGCACTTCTCAGTAAGTGGCCATTGGTGGAAAAGTTAAAATATAAACAACGGTTAGTTTTTTAATAAACAAATTAAAATAATACTAACTTTTGAATCGATTAATTTGAAACATTACCTCAATATTAAACACTGTTAAATTAATATTCTTTTACAGGCAGAATTTTTGACACCCCGGGTTATGCAGCTACACAATCGTATTAATGTTATTATTTTATTCTTACAGGGGGAAAAAACATAAAAAAAAAAAATATATATATATATATATATATATATATTTTAAAAATCGGAATATAATGAGAAAAAGCTGAAAGGTTCTAACTAATAATATTAATATAGTTAGTCAACTGTAGTACAAAGTTTTGTCTTGAAATATATATATATATATACATATACATCTGTTTTTAGCATTTTTTTCCCCATGAAAAACAATCTAAACTTTGGTGGAAAAAGTTAGGACACCCCTGTTATAAGGGATATAAATTAAAATAATACTAACTTATGAATCGATTAATTTGAAACATTACCTCAATATTAAACACTGTTAAATTAATATTCTTTTACAGGCAGAATTTTTGACACCCCGGGTTATGCAGCTACACAATCGTATTAATGTTATTATTTTATTCTTACAGGGGGAAAAACATTAAAAAAAATATATATATATATTTTAAAAATCGGAATATAATGAGAAAAAGCTGAAAGGTTCTAATTAATAATATTAATATAGTTAGTCAACTGTAGTACAAAGTTTTGTCTTGAAATATATACAGGTAAAAGCCAGTAAATTAGAATATTTTGAAAAACTTGATTTATTGCAGGCGCCAAGTCCTGTTGGAACTTGAAATCTCCATCTCCATAGAGCAGGTCAGCAGCAGCAAGCATGAAGTGCTCTAAAACTTGCTGGTAGACGGCTGCGTTGACCCTGGATCTCAGGAAACAGAGTGGACCGACACCAGCAGATGACATGGCACCCCAAACCATCACCCAACCATGCAAATTTTGCATTTCCTTTGGAAATCGAGGTCCCAGAGTCTGGAGGAAGACAGGAGAGGCACAGGATCCACGTTGCCTGAAGTCTAGTGTAAAGTTTCCACCATCAGTGATGGTTTGCGGTGCCATGTCATCTGCTGGTGTCGGTCCACTCTGTTTCCTGAGATCCAGGGTCAACGCAGCCGTCTACCAGCAAGTTTTAGAGCACTTCATGCTTCCTGCTGCTGACCTGCTCTATGGAGATGGAGATTTCAAGTTCCAACAGGACTTGGCGCCTGCACACAGCGCAAAATCTACCCGTGCCTGGTTTACGGACCATGGTATTTCTGTTCTAAATTGGCCCGCCAACTCCCCTGACCTTAGCCCCATAGAAAATCTGTGGGGTATTGTGAAAAGGAAGATGCAGAATGCCAGACCCAAAAACGCAGAAGAGTTGAAGGCCACTATCAGAGCAACCTGGGCTCTCATAACACCTGAGCAGTGCCAGAAACTCATCGACTCCATGCCACGCCGCATTAACGCAGTAATTGAGGCAAAAGGAGCTCCAACCAAGTATTGAGTATTGTACATGCTCATATTTTTCATTTTCATACTTTTCAGTTGGCCAACATTTCTAAAAATCCCTTTTTTGTATTAGCCTTAAGTAATATTCTAATTTTGTGACACACGGAATTTTGGATTTTCATTTGTTGCCACTTCAAATCATCAAAATTAAATGAAATAAACATTTGAATGCATCAGTCTGTGTGCAATGAATAAATATAATGTACAAGTTACACCTTTTGAATGCAATTACTGAAATAAATCAAGTTTTTCAAAATATTCTAATTTACTGGCTTTTACCTGTATACATATAAATCTGTTTTTAGCATTTTTTTCCCCATGAAAAACAATCCAAACTTTGGTGGAAAAAGTTAGGACACCCCTGGTATAAGGGACGCCCACAATACAAGGCAAAAGTTTGTAGACACTTTCTTATGCCATTGAATGACTAAAAATGTTTGACAACATTTAGTTTGTGAAACAATCCTCAGTGTTCTACTTGAAGCTCCACACAGTTGTTACAAAGTCTAGCGTGTGTGTGTAGGAGTTCAACACGTCAGGCTCCAGCAACACGGACACAGGCAAAGCGGCGGGCAGCCTGGAGACCAAATACAAGATGAAGGAGTTGGGCCTGAGCATCAACCAGAAGTGGAACACGGACAACACGCTGGCCACCGAGGTCACGCTGGAGGACCAGGTGAGTGTGTGTGTGTGTGTGAGTGTGTGTGTGTGCTGTGATGAAAGTGCTGACTTGCCTTTTCTTCACCTGCAGCTGACTCAAGGACTGAAGGTGGCCTTGGACACATCTTTTGTTCCAAACACGGGGTGAGAGCACGTCCGCTTGTTGACACCTGATTGTGCCGTCATGACATCACACGCCATTGTGAACTAGGGATGTCCCGATCCAGGTTTTTGCACTTCCGATCCGATACCGATATTGTTTTTGCACTTCCGATCCGATACCGATACTGACCGATACCGATACTGACCGATAATGGCCTATCCGAGCATGTATTAAAGTTTAAAGTTATTTAGCCTACTTAGTTGTCAGAATCATGTTGAAAAGGGTTTTAGTACTCTTGATAACAACTAGCCAGCTGAATTAGGGGAGTTTGAATAATACACAATGGTTGGTAACGAGAAACTGACCTGTTTATTCAAGGATAAACACAAAATAGACAAAATTATACATGACAAACAGAAATGGCATCATTGAACTAGGGCTGGGCGATATGGCCTTTTTTTAATATTGCGATATTTTAAGGCCATATTGCGATACACGATATATATCTCGATATTTTGCTTTAGCCTTGAATGAACACTTGATGCATATAATCACAGCAGTATGATGATTCTATGTGTTTTGATTGATTGATTGAGACTTTTATTAGTAGGTTGCACAGTGAAGTACATATTTCGTACAATTGACCACTAAATGGTAACACCCCAATAAGTTTTTCAACTTGTTTAAGTCGGGGTCCACTTAAATTGATTCATGATACAGATATATACTATCATCATAATACAGTCATCATAATACAGTCATCACACAAGATAATCACATTGAATTATTTACATTATTTATAATCCAGGGTGTGGAGGGGGGCGCCGGATGTAAGTGTCAAAAAGACAACTAAAAGAGTTTGATATGAGAATAAATCTAAAGTTAAAATATAGGGTAGAAATGCACCCATTTGCAGGAAATGTAGTCTTGATTTTCAAAATTTTCTTTCAAGGCTTGCATGTCTACATTAAAACATTCTTCTTCATACTGCATTAATATATGCTACTTTTAAACTTTCATGCAGAGAAGGAAATCACAACTAAAAAAATCACTAATTTTTTCATACGGTGTTGATGTGGAAATTGATGGTGTGGACGTGTGGCACCGAATGGAGATAAGCGTCTCGACAGACGTCACAATATTTGAACAATGATGACGAAAACTGTTTTCTCTGTCGTGTCCGTGTGTCGAAAATTATTATGCGCTTATTTTTTTATTTGATTTTGTGCGTGGCATAGATTTGCCGTGCGCAGAAGACGCTTGAGCAGGCGCGCACCTTAGAAGCTGCGCTAGCATCACAGCTAACGTTAGCCATGCTGCTACTTCGCTCTCTGCTCTGGGAGGACGTATACGTATGTGACGTATGACGTGACAGTATGTGATGTATGACGTGACAGTATGTGACGTATGACGTGACAGTATGTGACGTGTGTAAGAAGGTGCGCTCGCTGTCTGTGAGAGGGAGACACAGGAAAGAGTGAGAAGAGCCTATTGTGTAATGCCAGCAGCTAAAAGCAACTGCGTGAGAATTGTGGATGTGTTGAAGGTGTGCTGGAAAATGCGGAACGGAATATACGGAACAGCAGAAAAGTGGAATGTATTATTTAAATAGGTGCGTTGGAAAACACGGACCGGAGTTTTTTTTTAAACTGGATCTGGATCGGCATTTTCCCATGCCTTGCCGATACGCATTTTTTTGCAAATATCGGCGGCCGATCCGATCCAAATATCGGATCGGGACATCCCTATTGTGAACCTGCCTTTTTTTTTTTTTTTTTAGCAAGAAAAGCGGCAAGCTGAAGACCGGCTACAAGCGTGACTTCGTCAACCTGGGCTGTGACGTGGACTTCGAGGGTCCCATCATCCACGCCGCCGCCGTGCTTGGCTACGAGGGCTGGCTGGCGGGATACCAGATGGCCTTTGACACCGCCAAGTCCAAACTGGCTCAGAACAACTTTGCACTGGGCTACAAGGCCGGAGACTTCCAGCTGCACACCAACGTGTGAGTTTTTTTTACAAACAACATCCATCTATTCAGGAAGTGACCATTCTCTATCCAAAAATCAGTACACTTCACTGGGTCTGGCTCCGCCCCTTTAGCTATGGGGCGCCATAGCTCGGTTGGTAGAGTGGCCGTGCCAGCAACTTGAGGGTTCCAGGTTCGATTCCCGCTTCCGCCATCCTAGTCACTGCCGTTGTGTCCTCGGGCAAGACACTTTACCCACCTGCTCCCAGTGCCACCCACACTGCTTTAAATGTAACTTAGATATTGGCTTTCACTATGTAAAGCGCTTTGAGTCACTAGAGAAAAGCGCTATATAAATATAATTCACTTCACTTAGCTACCCTCCCGCTGTGTTGCTACTGTTATTGAGGCTGCCAGGACGTTGTTTTCTACCTGTCAACTGTCAGTTTAGCATCTTTGTTTTCTACCTGTCAACTGTCAGTTTAGCATCTTTGTTTTCTACCTGTCAACTGTCAGTTTAGCATCTTTGTTTTCTACCTGTCAACTGTCAGTTTAGCATCTTTTTTTTCTACCTGTCAACTGTCAGTTTAGCATCTTTGTTTTCTACCTGTCAACTGTCAGTTTAGCATCTTTGTTTTCTACCTGTCAACTGTCAGTTTAGCATCTTTGTTTTCTACCTGTCGACTGTCAGTTCAGCATCTTTGTTTTCTACCTGTCGACTGTCAGTTTAGCATCTTTGTTTTCTACCTGTCGACTGTCAGTTTAGCATCTTTGTTTTCTACCTGTCGACTGTCAGTTTAGCATCTTTGTTTTCTACCTGTCGACTGTCAGTTTAGCATCTTTGTTTTCTACCTGTCGACTGTCAGTTTAGCATCTTTGTTTTCTACCCGTCAACTGTCAGTTTAGCATCTTTGTTTTCTACCCGTCAACTGTCAGTTTAGCATCTTTGTTTTCTACCCGTCAACTGTCAGTTTAGCATCTTTGTTTTCTACCCGTCAACTGTCAGTTTAGCATCTTTGTTTTCTACCTGTCAACTGTCAGTTTAGCATCTTTGTTTTCTACCTGTCAACTGTCAGTTTAGCATCTTTGTTTTCTACCTGTCAACTGTCAGTTTGGCATCTTTGTTTTCTACCTGTCAACTGTCAGTTTAGCATCTTTGTTTTCTACCTGTCAACCGTCAGTTTAGCATCTTTGTTTTCTACCTGTCAACCGTCAGTTTAGCATCTTTGTTTTCTACCTGTCAACCGTCAGTTTAGCATCTTTGTTTTCTACCTGTCAACCGTCAGTTTAGCATCTTTGTTTTCTACCTGTCAACAGTCAGTTTAGCATCTTTGTTTTCTACCCGTCAACTGTCAGTTTAGCATCTTTGTTTTCTACCCGTCAACTGTCAGTTTAGCATCTTTGTTTTCTACCCGTCAACTGTCAGTTCAGCATCTTTGTTTTCTACCCGTCAACTGTCAGTTTAGCATCTTTGTTTTCTACCCGTCAACAGTCAGTTTAGCATCTTTGTTTTCTACCCGTCAACTGTCAGTTTAGCATCTTTGTTTTCTACCCGTCAACTGTCAGTTTAGCATCTTTGTTTTCTACCCGTCAACTGTCAGTTTAGCATCTTTGTTTTCTACCTGTCAACTGTCAGTTTAGCATCTTTGTTTTCTACCTGTCAACTGTCAGTTTAGCATCTTTGTTTTCTACCTGTCAACTGTCAGTTTAGCATCTTTGTTTTCTACCTGTCAACTGTCAGTTTAGCATCTTTGTTTTCTACCTGTCAACTGTCAGTTTAGCATCTTTGTTTTCTACCTGTCAACTGTCAGTTTAGCATCTTTGTTTTCTACCTGTCAACTGTCAGTTTAAGCATCTTTGTTTTCTACCTGTCAACTGTCAGTTTAGCATCTTTGTTTTCTACCTGTCAACTGTCAGTTTAGCATCTTTGTTTTCTACCTGTCAACTGTCAGTTTAGCATCTTTGTTTTCTACCTGTCGACTGTCAGTTTAGCATCTTTGTTTTCTACCTGTCGACTGTCAGTTTAGCATCTTTGTTTTCTACCTGTCGACTGTCAGTTTAGCATCTTTGTTTCCTACCGGTCAACTGTCAGTTCAGCATCTTTGTTTTCTACCTGTCAACTGTCAGTTTAGCATCTTTGTTTTCCACCTGTCAACTGTCAGTTTAGCATTTTTGTTTTCTACCTGTCAACTGTCAGTTTAGCATCTTTGTTTTCTACCTGTCAACTGTCAGTTTAGCATCTTTGTTTTCTACCTTGTCAACTGTCAGTTTAGCATCTTTGTTTTCTACCTTGTCAACTGTCAGTTTAGCATCTTTGTTTTCTACCTGTCAACTGTCAGTTTGGCATCTTTGTTTTCTACCTGTCAACTGTCAGTTTGGCATCTTTGCTTTCTACCTGTCAACTGTCAGTTTAGCATCTTTGTTTTCTACCTGTCAACTGTCAGTTTAGCATCTTTGTTTTCTACCTGTCAACTGTCAGTTTAGCATCTTTGTTTTCTACCTGTCAACTGTCAGTTTAGCATCTTTGTTTTCTACCTGTCAACTGTCAGTTCAGCATCTTTGTTTTCTACCTGTCGACTGTCAGTTTAGCATCTTTGTTTTCTACCTGTCAACTGTCAGTTTAGCATCTTTGTTTTCTACCTGTCAACTGTCAGTTTAGCATCTTTGTTTTCTACCTGTCGACTGTCAGTTTAGCATCTTTGTTTTCTACCTGTCAACTGTCAGTTTAGCATCTTTGTTTTCTACCTGTCAACTGTCAGTTTAGCATCTTTGTTTTCTTACTGTCAACTGTCAGTTTAGCATCTTTGTTTTCTACCTGTCGACTGTCAGTTTAGCATCTTTGTTTTCTACCTGTCGACTGTCAGTTTAGCATCTTTGTTTTCTACCTTGTCAACTGTCAGTTTAGCATCTTTGTTTTCTACCTGTCGACTGTCAGTTTAGCATCTTTGTTTTCTACCTGTCGACTGTCAGTTTAGCATCTTTGTTTTCTACATGTCAACTGTCAGTTTAGCATCTTTGTTTTCTACCTGTCGACTGTCAGTTTAGCATCTTTGTTTTCTACATGTCAACTGTCAGTTTAGGCTGCTAGCCGGCTCCTCGTCACCACTCCAAGATGGCGGCCCAATTTCTCGCGTCACAGCAGCCAATGCTGCGTCTACTTATAAGATGTCTATGAGTGATGGCCCCTGGGCCGCACTTTTGGACACATGGTCAATCTTCATTGTTGTCATTTGCGTCTCAGCAACGACGGCACGGAGTTCGGCGGCTCCATCTACCAGAAGGTGAACGGGCAGCTGGAAACGGCGGTCAATCTGGCGTGGACGGCCGGCAGCAACAACACTCGCTTCGGCATCGCCGCCAAGTACAAAGTGGACTCAGACACGTCTCTGTCGGTAAGTGACCGGACCAAAACCCGACCCACGGCAGCTCCTGTCACTGGTCTCACGGCGCCTCTTGTCCTCCGGCAGGCCAAAGTCAACAACGCCAGTCTGATCGGCGTGGGCTACACTCAGAGCCTGCGACCAGGTGAGTCCACACGCCAATTGTAATGAGCTGCACACCTGCAGGGGGCGCCATGTGAAAAGGCTTCGTCCTCTCCCCTCACGCAGGCGTCAAAGTCACGCTGTCGGCGCTGATTGACGGCAAGAACTTCAACGCGGGCGGTCACAAAGTGGGAATGGGCTTTGAGCTGGAGGCGTGAAGACATCACCATGTAACTCCTCCCCCACACGCATGTTGACAGTGGCGTTGTAGCGTGTTGTGAACACTTGAGCGGCTGTGTGTGTGTGTTTTTAAGTTCATGTTTCAATGTGGAGGGTTGTTGCCGTGACGACCAAACCTAGAACCA
This sequence comes from Nerophis lumbriciformis, assembly GCF_033978685.3. NCBI lineage: Eukaryota > Metazoa > Chordata > Actinopteri > Syngnathiformes > Syngnathidae > Nerophis > Nerophis lumbriciformis. Next base: position 3,752,934 of record NC_084579.2, on the reverse strand, counting down.
TGGGATGTGGAATCATTGCGGTGGAATCTTCTAGTTCCACTCTTTGCTTTTCTACCTCATTCTTTTTCATCTCAAACATCTTTCCTTTGTGTGTTGCTCACCGCACTTCCTTCCTTCTCACGCCACGCCTCCTTTTACTACATGACCTAGGACATAATAAATATTTAAATTAAAGCCCAAACATGTCTGTTCAATGTCTTTAAAAAAAAGGCAATAGTACTGATTTAGAAACAAACATGTCTATTGCTAAACCATACCTGCCAACTACTCCGGTTTTCCCGTAATTAGTACGGTTTTCATCAACCTATTCCGGGTTACGGTTGCAGTGATAAAAAATACGGTTTTTCATTAATTAAAAAAAATAATTTTTTTTTAAAGTTTTATTCACAAAATCGCGTAACAACAATGACAATCGACACTGCTTCCCGTAACTTCCTATCGAGCCATTCCGAATGCCATGCGCGAGGCTATTTATAGCACCGCTGCCAAGCACGAGGCACCAGTTGCCATTGTTTCCAAACGAGCGAACGATCATGGAATCAGCCGGAGAAAAATGGCAAACGAGTCTTAAACCGAAAAGAAAACCGCAGTCATTCCGTGAAGAATATTCAAAAGCCTATCCGGGAATAATTATCCGTTCCAAAAAGGGTGAAAACTACGCAAATTGCACCTTGTGTTCGATATTTCGATGACGACATTGGAAAAGTATTGTCAGTACTTCTGTCTTTGAGGGAATGCAATACGGCTTCCACAGGCGAAAACATTTACAAAATACTCGCGGAAGAAATAGACTCAAACGAAATTCCTTGGCAGAATTTGGTTTGCTTTGCTGCCGATAATGCTGCAGTGATGATGGGATCTAAAAAGGGTGTTGCAGCTTTCATTACGGAAATGTCTCCTTCGGTTTACATCGCCGGTAAGTACAGTTCGTAGCATAAAAAAACTCACAAAACATACAATTTTAAGTAAATCTTTTATTACATAAACAATAAATCAAATCAAAAATAATTTCTATGTACAGTATATCTTTTTATTTGTGATAACGATAACATGTTCAAAACAAGTAACATATAACTATCATAATATTCTATTACTTCTTAATTCTATGATGCTATTGAATTACATTTTAATGAAGTAAACTTATAAAGTTACCATATCATTTTTGCAGTATGATCAATCTGATGGAATAAATTTGGATTTTAGCCACAAAAAGGTAATGACACCAATGTTATCTATTGGAATTGTTTAGTACTGTTATACTGTTAAAAGTGTTTATACTATTTATGCTTTCAAGTCCAAGTTGAAGAAATCTTGTTAAATGTTGACAGCATAACTACCAAAATACAGAAGTATGTCCTTAATATTTTTGCAGTGCTGTTTCTGTTGAAAAGTTAAAATGATTACATTAGAGATGTGATGTGCCACTTTTCAAGTGTCTGATGGCTTCAATTAATTGTCATTAATTTTTCATATTTTGAATTCTTTTGAAAGGCTTACAAAAAAACTACATTTGAATTGTAATTCCATGCTATTGACAGGACTATTAATTTTAATGAAGTTAGCTTACCATGTTTACAGTATGATAATTGTGATAGAAATGGGAATTTTAGGCACAGAATATTTTATACAATTGAACAAGGCAGTAGATTATACAAGCTTGGACAGAAAGTTAATAATGACACCAATTTTTTTTTTAATGGAATTGTTTAGTACTGTTTTACCATTTGTTTACTGTAAAAAGTATTTATACTTTCAATTAACAAATTGAAGTCTTGTGAAAGGTTGACAGGATAACTGGCATTAACTGTCAAAATAATTTCAAACTATTGAAGTTAGCTTACAGAATAAACATGTCAATCAACCCATATGATTTTTGCTGTAATATTTTTGTTTTGAAAAGTCACTGTGACTGATAGAAAAGTGATGGTTTTAGCAACATTTTAACCTGTCTGAATGCAATCAATCATTTTGCGTCGGGGGGCGAAGCCTGAACCCCCCACCAGGACTTTGTCCTGGACCTACCAGGGCCTGTGGCCCCTGGACCCTGGCTACTAGGTTTTTCTGATTTCAAAAGTTGGCAGGTATGCGATGACAGTCTGGATGGTTCGCTTCCCCTTTGGTCCGGATGACACGATGTCGAATATTTCTAAAAACAATTTGAAATGTGGACTCATCAGAACACTTTTCCACTTTGCATGAGTCCATCTTAGATCCAATCCAATCCACTTTATTTATATAGCACATTTAAACAACAAAATGTTTCCAAAGTGCTGCACAACAATATTAAACACAATTAAAAACAATATAAAATAAATGTGATTAAAAACAATTTCAAAGGGTAAAACCAATTAAAACAGTAAATAGAAAGCAAAAAGCAAAATGTTAAAAACACAGAGGACAACAAAGGACCACACAACTCACGTAGTGTTAAAAGCCAGAGAATAAAAGTGGGTCTTAAGACGAGACTTAAAACACTCCACTGTGGGAGCAGTTCGAATATGGAGGGGCAGAGTGTTCCAGAGCTTAGGGCCGACCACAGAGAAGGCCCTGCCTCCCCTGGTTTTAAGTCTCGTCTTGGACACCACGAGCTGGAGCTGGCTCTCGGACCTCAGAGCGCGCGCAGGATTGTAAGTTTGGATGAGGTCCGAGATATACTGAGGTGCCAGTCCATGTAAAGCTTTAAAAACAAACAGCAAGGTTTTAAAATCAATTCTAAAATGAACAGGGAGCCAGTGCAAACTCTCAAGGATTGGGGTTATATGCTGGCGTCTCCTGGCCCCTGTTAAAAGTCGTGCTGCCGCATTCTGGACTAACTGCAACCGGGAGAGAGCTTTTTGGCTAATGCCAGCATAAAGTGCATTGCAGTAGTCCAGGCGACTACTACAGATGATCTCGGGCCCAGAGAAGCCGGCGGCGTTTCTGGATGTTGTTGATAAATGGCTTTCGCTTTGCATAGTAGAGCTTTAACTTGCACTTAACAGATGTAGCGACCAACTGTAGTTACTGACAGTGGTTTTCTGAAGTGTTCTTGAGCCCATGTGGTGATATCCTTTAGAGATTGATGTCGGTTTTTGATACAGTGCCGTCTGAGGGATCCAAGGTCACGATCATTCAATTTTGGCTTCCGGCCATGCCGCTTACGTGGAGTGATTTCTCCAGATTCTCTGAACCTTTTGATGATATTACAGAGCGTAGATGTTGAAATCCCTAAATTTCTTGCAATTGCACTTTGAGAAACGTTGTTCTTAAACTGTTTGACTATTTGCTCACGCAGTTGTGGACAAAGGGGTGTACCTCGCCCCATCCTTTCTTGTGAAAGACTGAGCATTTTTTAGGAAGCTGTTTTTATACCCAATCATGGCACCCACCTGTTCCCAATTAGCCTGCACACCTGTGAGATGTTCCAAATAAGTCTTTGATGAGCATTCCTCAACTTTCTTAGTATTTATTGCCACCTTTCCCAACTTCTTTGTCACGTGTTGCTGGCATCAAATTCTAAAGTTAATGATTATTTGCAAAAAAAAAAATGTTTTGTGAGTTTGAACATCAAATATGTTGTCTTTGTAGCATATTCAACTGAATATGGCTTGAAAATGATCTGCAATTCATTGTATTGCGTTTATATTTACATCTAACACAATTTCCCAACTCATATGCATACCTGCCAACTTTTGAAATCAGAAAAACCTAGTAGCCAGGGTCCACAGGCCCCGGTAGGTCCAGGACAAAGTCCTGGTGGGGGGTTCAGGCTTCGCCCCCCCGACGCAAAATGATTATTAGCATTCAGACAGGTTAAAATGTTGCTAAAACCATCACTTTTCTATCAGTCACAGTGACTTTTCAAAACAAAAATATTACAGCCAAAATTATATGGGTTGATTGACATGTTTATTCTGTAAGCTAACTTCAATAGTTTGAAATTATTTTGACAGTTAATGCCGGTTATCCTGTCAACCTTTCACAAGACTTCAATTTGTTAATTGAAAGTATAAACACAGTGATAATGTTACCTGTAATAAACGTACTTTATTTGTCGCCATGGAGGCCAGGATTTGTGATTTAGAAGTACCTAAAACACTGTCTACTGCGGATGGATGTTAGCTGCTAGCTAGCTATCCATGTCTTAAAGCAGCTCTTCCTGAGGGTGTTTCAGTGTTATAACTTCACCTTTATCGTCAGTTTTTAGGCCAAAATGCGTCCGTTCTCCCTTTTCTGTCTACACACTGCGTCTGCTTGTAAGTACTCCGCGATTGTGCGCTGCCGAACATGCTCTTCTGCTTGTAAAACCTGCAATGTCATGCCCGGAAACCGGTACTTTTCAAACATAGAGTAAAGTACCGTTTTTGATTAATTAGTACCGCAGTACTATACTCGTACTGGCAGTGTTGGGACTAACGCGCTTCAAAGTAACGCGTTACAGTAACGCCGTTAGTTTCGGCGGTAACTAGTAATCTAACGCGTTATTTTTTTATATTCAGTAACTCAGTTACGGTTACTACATGATGCGTTACTGCGTTATTTTACGTCCTTTTTTATGTAGTAGCGGCTAGGAACAGAAGATCTGAGTGTGTTTTATTGGAGCGCTGCAGTGTCGTCCTTCTGAATGTTCTTGTGTCACAAGCCGGAGGCGAGCTCTGTGTGTGTCTGGGTGTGGGTGTGGGGAGGGGTGTGGGGAGGGGAATACAATGTCATACCTGCCAACTTTTGAAATCAGAAAAACCTAGTAGCCAGGGTCCAGGGGCCGCAGGCCCCGGTAGGTCCAGGACAAAGTCCTGGTGGGGGGTTCAGGCTTCGCCCCCCGACGCAAAATGATTATTAGCATTCAGACAGGTTAAAATGTTGCTAAAACCATCACTTTTCTATCAGTCACAGTGACTTTTCAAAACAAAAATATTACAGCAAAAATCATATGGGTTGATTGACATGTTTATTCTGTAAGCTAACTTCAATAGTTTGACATTATTTTGACAGTTAATGCCAGTTATCCTGTCAAGACTTCAATTTGTTAATTGAAAGTATAAACACTTTTTACAGTAAACAAATGGTAAAACAGTACTAAACAATTCCATTAAAAAAAAAAAATGGTGTCATTATTAACTTTCTGTCCAAGCTTGTATAATCTACTGCCTTGTTCAATTGTAAAAAAATATTCTGTGCCTAAAATTCACATTTCTATCACAATTATCATACTGTAAACATGGTAAGCTAACTTCATTAAAATTAATAGTCCTGTCAATAGCATGGAATTACAATTCAAATGTAGTTTTTTTGTAAGCCTTTCAAAAAGAATTCAAAATATGAAAAATTCATGAAAATTAATTGAAGCCATCAGACACTTGAAAAGTGGCACATCACATCTCTAATGTAATCATTTGAACTTTTCAACAGAAATAGCACTGCAAAAATATTAAGGACATACTTCTGTATTTTGGTAGTTATGCTGTCAACATTTAACAAGATTTCTTCAACTTGGACTTGAAAGCATAAATAGTATAAACACTTTTAACAGTACTAAACAATTCCAATAGATAACATTGGTGTCATTACCTTTTTGTTTGCTCAATTATTGCCTCCGTAAATAAAACTTCGGCATTTATCACATCCAAAGAATCTGTTTGGGCGACGAAAAACGTTGAAAGTTTTCCACTTGTATCGCTAGCAACGGCATTAGACTTGTGTTTTTTTGTCCCAACGTGGTCTTTTACATCGCTAATTCCTCCGTGTCCGATCGAAAAATCTTGTCTGCACAAGGTGCAATTCGCGTAGTTTTCACCCTTTTTGGAACGGATAATTATTCCCGGATAGGCTTTTGGATATTCTTCACGGAATGACTGCGGTTTTCTTTTCGGTTTAAGACTCGTTTGCCATTTTTCTCCGGCTGATTCCATGATCGTTCGCTCGTTTGGAAACAATGGGCAACAGGTGCCTCGTGCTTGGCAGCGGTGCTATAAATAGCCTCGCGCATGGCATTCGGAATGGCTCGATAGGAAGTTACGGGAAGCAGTGTCGATTGTCATTGTTGTTACGCGATTTCGTGAATAAAACTTTAAAAAAAAATTTTTTTTTTAATTAATGAAAAACCGTATTTTTTATCACTGCAACCGTAACCCGGAATAGGTTGATGAAAACCGTACCAATTACGGGAAAACCGGAGTAGTTGGCAGGTATGAATATATCCAATTTGAAGTGACAACAATCAGTCTGGCCCTTTCATTTTCAAAAAATGGCATTCAGCTATAATTAATATTAATATAAAGAATATATCTGTCATGTTCAAACACTGATGACATCTATTAAACAGACAAGAAGCAAGGAATCATGCAGAGACAGAGTTCAATTTAGCTCAATGAGGAGAGACGTTTTGGGCTGTACTCTAGTTACAGAACCAACCTACGCTCTAAGGTAACAGTCCCACGTGCGCCTCTATTTATTTGGGAGGTCCCTGGTTACGTCACTGAGGTCGCGTCTAAAAGGAGTGGCCACACATTTCGTGTAAAGCAGCTTCCAGTACGCACAATACGTGACGGAATGTGCTGGGGCCTTGTCTGCTTCGTCTGCGCGCTGTCTTATCTTCGTTGAGGTCCTTGGCTGTTAGTGGGCTAAGACAAACAAAATATCTGTGGCGAGGCAACCCCTCATATGCCGTGACTGATAACAAGTTTTGTCCTTGTACAGATAGAAAAGTACAATAGCTAATAACTATAGCAACGGCCTTTAAGCATAAGAGTTGTGTGATAACTTACACATAATTATTCTAACAATAACAAAGTCACATTCACATCGACGTCCCACTGGGGTGAGTTTTTCCTTGCCCTTATGTGGGCTCTGTACCGAGGATGTCGTTGTGGCTTGTGCAGCCCTTTGAGACACTTGTGATTTAGGGCTATATAAATACATTGATTGATTGATTGATTGATTTTATTGTTTCTGAAAACATTATTAATTGTTGTTTAACTTCTTTAATGGTAGAGATGTAATCATTATTAAAATATTAGTCACCAGCTAGCATATTAGCTATTAGCTACCATTCATACTATTCATCTACCATGAATTGATGAACTAGACTGACCATACGTCCTCTTTTCCTCATGTCCTCTTTTGCGGGCTGAGTTAACATTTGGTTCAAACTTATTTAAACTTTGTTTCAAACTGAGTTAAACTTTGGTTCACACTGAGTTAAGCTTTGTTTAAACTGAGTTAAACTTTGTTTCAAACTGAGTTAAACTTTGGTTCACACTGAGTTAAGCTTTGTTTAAACTGAGTTAAACTTTGGTTCAAACTGAGTTAAACTTTGGTTCAAACTGAGTTAAACTTTGTTTCAAACTGAGTTAACCTTTGTTTCAAACTGAGTTAAACTTTGTTTCAAACTGAGTTAAACTTTGTTTAAACTGAGTTAAACTATGGTTCAAACTGAGTTAAACTTTGGTTCAAACTGAGTTAAACTTTGGTTTAAACTGAGTTCAACTTTGTTTCAAACTGAGTTAAACTTTGTTTAAACTGAGTTAAACTTTGGTTCAAACTGAGTTAAACTTTGGTTCAAACTGAGTTAAACTTTGGTTCAAACTGAGTTAAACTTTGTTTCAAACTGAGTTAAACTTTGTTTAAACTGAGTTGAACTTTGGTTCAAACTGAGTTAAACTTTGTTTAAACTGAGTTAAACTTTGTTTAAACTGAGTTAAACTTTGTTTAAACTGAGTTAAACTTTGTTTCAAACTGAGTTAAACTTTGTTTAAACTGAGTTAAATTTGTTTAAAATGAGTTAAACTTTGTTTAAGCTGAGTTAAACTGTGTTTCAAACTGAGTTAACCTTTGGTTCACACTGAGTTAAACTTTGTTTAAACTGAGTTAAACTTTGTTTAAACTGAGTTAAACTTTGTTTAAACTGAGTTAAATTTGTTTAAAATGAGTTAAACTTTGTTTAAGCTGAGTTAAACTTTGGTTCAAACTGAGTTAACCTTTGGTTCAAACTGAGTTAAACTTTGTTTAAACTGAGTTAAACTTTGTTTAAACTGAGTTAAACTTTGGTTCAAACTGAGTTAAGCTTTGTTTCAAACTGAGTTAAACTTTGTTTAAACTGAGTTAAACTTGGTTCAAACTGAGTTAAACTTTGTTTAAACTGAGTTAAAGACTCTAACGAGACCCTTTAAGAGACGACAACAGGAAGTCAGGTGACCTTGACATGCATATTTGTGTCCTCTTTTTGGGATTTCAGAATATGGTCAGCCTAGATTAACGTGGATTTAAACAAGTGTGAAAAACTTATTGGGGTGTTACCATTTAGTGGTCACTTTTTGTGAATCTGTACTTCACTGTGCAATCTACTAAGAAAAGTCTCAATCAATCAATCCAAAAGCTAGCATATTAGCCATGTAGCTATCAAACTAACCTTCTGACTGTTAAAAGTTGTGTCCTTCACTTAGTTCCCTGATAAATGTGTGACAGTGTGGTTGTCTATTGGCCAGAAGAAGAACTTACTGGAAAGTTCTTCCTGGAGTCATTTGTGTTATGGCGTCCATCTTCACAGCAGGTTGACCTTGGCCACCACCTGCTTGCAGCCCGTCACGGAATACTCCCAGCCCCCCGCGGCGGGATAGTACTCCACCTGGCCGGCCAGCGTCTCCACGTGGGGCCGGTCGGGGTAGAATCCCTCGCGGGTCATCTCCTCCAGGAAGCACTGCATCACGTGACTCTTCTCCAGCAGGCCCAGCGGCAGGATGTCCGCCTGTGTCCACAGCGCGTGGCGCCTCTCCAGAGACCCCCGCAGCGCCGGCGTCAGCTCGCCGAGCGGGTCTCCGCGGCGACCGCCTCCTCCCGTCGCCGCGGAGACGTTGTGCAGCACGTGCTTGGTGATGTCGCGGTGGCCCAGGTTGCTGAGGAAGACGTAGACGGCGTTGAGGAACTGGTTGGGCTGCTTGGACGCCACCAGGCCGTGCAGCGCGTCCAGGAGGTCTTGGTGCATGTGCTCCGCCTCGTCGAACACCAGCAGCGGGATCTTCTCCTCCTCCTCCGCCCGCTCCACCATGGCGGAGATGAGGGCGCGCAGGTCTCGGGCGCACCGCGGGGCGTGGGCCTCCTGGGGGCAGCGGTGCAGCACGTAGTACTGCAGGACCAGGGACTCGCCCACCACCGAGCGGAAGTGTCCCGCCAGGAGGCGCCCCAGGTGGCTCTTGCCCACGCCCACCGGCCCGTGCAGGGACAGCACCAGCGGCCGGTTGTGCACGTACGTGGACAGGTAGTCCCTCAGGTGGGACAGCAGACCCTCCACCGCACCCTGCTGGCCAAACACCTCCCTCCTCAGGGTCTTCTCCAGACCCTCCAGGTCGTATCGCAGCACGTGGTCGTCCAGGTTCTCGATGGCGTTGTACACCTGAACAAACAACACCTTAGTGCCAGATAATTATCACACTTCAACATCTCTATACATGTTGGTAAATGAGAGATTATCATCACACTTCAACATCTCTATAGATGTTGGTAAATGAGAGATAATGAGAGATTATCATCACTCTTCAACATCTCTATAATGCAAGTTTTTGTTGGTAAATGAGAGATAATGAGAGATTATCATCACACTTCAACATCTCTATAGATCTAATTATTGTTGGTAAATGATAGATAATGAGAGATTATTATCACACTTCAACATCTCTATACATGTTGGTAAATGAGAGATAATGAGAGATTATCATCACTCTTCAACATCTCTATAATGCAAGTTTTTGTTGGTAAATGAGAGATAATGAGAGATTATCGTCACACTTCAACATCTCTATAATGCAAGTTTTTGTTGGTAAATGAGAGATAATGAGAGATTATTATCACACTTCAACATCTCTATAGCACTAATTCTTGTTGGTGTAATGAGAGATTATTATCACACTTCAACGTCTCTATAGTGCTAATTCTTGTTGGTAAATGAGAGACTATGAGAGATTATCATCACACTTCAACATCTCTATAATGCTAATTTTTGTTGGTGTAATGAGAGATAATGAGAGAATATTATCACACTTCAACATCTCTATAGATGTTGGTAAATGAGAGATAATGAGAGATTATCATCACACTTCAACATCTCTATAATGCACGTTTTTGTTGGTAAATGAGAGATATTGAGAGATTATTATCACACTTCAACATCTCTATAGCACTAATTCTTGTTGGTGTAATGAGAGATTATCATCACACTTCAACATCTCTATAGTGCTAATTCTTGTTGGTATATGAGAGATTTAATGAGAGATTATGATCATCACACTTCAACATCTCTATAATGCTAATTTTTGTTGGTGTAATGATAGATAATGAGAGAATATTATCACACTTCAACATCTCTATAGTGCTAATTTTTGTTGGTAAATGAGAGACTATGAGAGATTATCATCACACTTCAACATCTCTATAGCACTAATTCTTGTTGGTGTAATGAGAGATTATCATCACACTTCAACATCTCTATAGATGTTGGTAAATGAGAGATAATGAGAGATTATCATCACACTTCAACATCTCTATAATGCAAGTTTTTGTTGGTAAATGAGAGATAATGAGAGATTATCATCACACTTCAACATCTCTATAATGCAAGTTTTTGTTGGTAAATGAGAGATAATGAGAGATTATTATCACACTTCAACATCTCTATAGCACTAATTCTTGTTGGTGTAATGAGAGATTATCATCACACTTCAACATCTCTATAATGCAGGTTTTTGTTGGTAAATGATAGATAATGAGAGATTATCATCACACTTCAACATCTCTATAGCGCTAATTTTTGTTGATAAATAAGAGACGATGAGAGATTATCATCACACTTCAACATGTCTATAATGCTAATTTTTGTTGGTGTAATGATGGATAATGAGAGAATATTATCACACTTCAACATCTCTATAGTGCTAATTTTTGTTGGTAAATGAGAGACTATGAGAGATTATCATCACACTTCAACATCTCTATAATGCAAATTTTTGTTTGTGTAATGATAGATAATGAGTGAATATTATCACACTTCAACATCTCTATAGTGCTAATTTTTGTTGGTAAATGAGAGACTATGAGAGATTATCATCACACTTCAACATCACTATAGCGCACATTTTTGTTGGTAAATGATAGATAATGAGAGGTTATTATCACACTTCAACATCTCTATAGCGCACATTTTTGTTGGTAAATAAGAGACGATAGGAGATTATTATCACACTTCAACATCTCTATAGTGCTAATTTTTGTTGGTAAATGAGAGACTATGAGAGATTATCATCACACTTCAACATCTCTATAGCGCACATTTTTGTTGGTAAATGATAGATAATGAGAGGTTATTATCACACTTCAACATCTCTATAGCGCACATTTTTGTTGGTAAATAAGAGACGATAGGAGATTATCATCAGACTTCAACATCTCTATAATACTAGTTTTTGTTTGTGTAATGATAGATAATGAGTGAATATTATCACACTTCAACATCTCTATAGTGCTAATTTTTGTTGGTAAATGAGAGACTATGAGAGATTATCATCACACTTCAACATCTCTATAGCGCAAATTTTTGTTGGTAAATGATGGATAATGAGAGATTATCATCACACTTCAACATCTCTATAGCGCAATTTTTTGATGGAAAATAAGAGACGATGGGAGATTATCATCACACTTCAACATCTCTATAATGCAAGTTTTTGTTGGTAAATGATAGATAATGAGAGATTATTATCACACTTCAACATCTCTATAGCACTAATTCTTGTTGGTGTAATGAGAGATTATCATCACACTTCAACATCTCTATAATGCAGGTTTTTGTTGGTAAATGAGAGATAATGAGAGATTATTATCACACTTCAACATCTCTATAGCACTAATTCTTGTTGGTGTAATGAGAGATTATCATCACACTTCAACATCTCTATAATGCAGGTTTTTGTTGGTAAATGAGAGATAATGAGAGATTATTATCACACTTCAACATCTCTATAGCACTAATTCTTGTTGGTGTAATGAGAGATTATCATCACACTTCAACATCTCTATAATGCAGGTTTTTGTTGGTAAATGAGAGATAATGAGAGATTATTATCACACTTCAACATCTCTATAGCACTAATTCTTGTTGGTGTAATGAGAGATTATCATCACACTTCAACATCTCTATAGTGCTAATTCTTGTTGGTAAATGAGAGATTATCATCACACTTCAACATCTCTATAATGCAAGTTTTTGTTGGTAAATGAGAGATTATCATCACACTTCAACATCTCTATAATGCACGTTTTTGTTGGTAAATGAGGGATTATCATCACACTTCAACATCTCTATAATGCAAGTTTTTGTTGGTAAATGAGAGATAATGAGAAATTATTATCACACTTCAACATCTCTATAGCACTAATTCTTGTTGGTGTAATGAGAAATTATCATCACACTTCAACATCTCTATAATGCAAGTTTTTGTTGGTAAATGAGAGATAATGAGAAATTATTATCACACTTCAACATCTCTATAGCACTAATTCTTGTTGGTGTAATGAGAGATTATCATCACACTTCAACATCTCTATAATGCAAGTTTTTGTTGGTAAATGAGAGATAATGAGAGATTATTATCACACTTCAACATCTCTTCAGTGCTAATTCTTGTTGGTGTAATGAGAGATTATCATCACACTTCAACATCTCTATAGTGCTCATTCTTGTTGTTAAATGAGAGACTATGAGAGATTATCATCACACTTCAACATGTCTATAAAGCTAATTTTTGTTGGTGTAAATGATAGATAATGAGTGAATATTATCACACTTCAATATCTCTATAGTGCTCATTTTTGTTGGTAAATGAGAGACTATGAGAGATTATCATCACACTTCAACATCTCTATAGCGCAAATTTTTGTTGGTAAATGATAGATAATGAGAGGTTATTATCACACTTCAACATCTCTATAGCGCTCATTTTTGTTGATAAATAAGAGACGATGAGAGATTATCATCACACTTCAACATCTCTATAGCGCAAATTTTTGTTGGTAAATGATAGATAATGAGAGATTATTATCACACTTCAACATCTCTATAGCGCAATTTTTTGATGGAAAATAAGAGACGATGGGAGATTATCATCACACTTCAACATCTCTATAATGCAAGTTTTTGTTGGTAAATGAGCGATACTGAGAGATTATTATCACACTTCAACATCTCTATAGCGCACATTTTTGTTGGTAAATAAGAGACGATAGGAGATTATTATCACACTTCAACATCTCTATAGCACTAATTCTTGTTGGTGTAATGAGAGATTATCATCACACTTCAACATCTCTATAGCACTAATTCTTGTTGGTAAATGAGGGACTATGAGAGATTATCATCACACTTCAACATCTCTATAGCACTAATTCTTGTTGGTAAATGAGAGACTATGAGAGATTATCATCACACTTCAACATCTCTATAATGCTCATTTTTGTTGGTGTAATGACAGATAATGAGAGAATATTATCACACTTCAACATCTCTATAGTGCTAATTCTTGTTGGTAAATGAGAGACTATGAGAGATTATGATCATCACACTTCAACATCTCTATAGCGCAAATTTTTGTTGGTAAATGATAGATAATGAGAGGTTATTATCACACTTCAACATCTCTATAGCGCAAATTTTTGTTGGTAAATGATAGATAATGAGAGGTTATTATCACACTTCAACATCTCTATAGCGCACATTTTTGTTGGTAAATAAGAGACGATAGGAGATTATTATCACACTTCAACATCTCTATAGTGCTAATTTTTGTTGGTAAATGAGAGTTTATGAGAGATTATCATCAAACTTCAACATCTCTATAGCGCAAATTTTAGTTGGTAAATGATAGATAATGAGAGTTTATTATCACACTTCAACATCTCTATAGTGCTAATTCTTGTTGATAAATAAGAAACGATGAGAGATTATCATCACACTTCAACATCTCTTCAGTGCTAATTTTTGTTGGTAAATGAGAGACTATGAGAGATTATCATCAAACTTCAACATCTCTATAGCGCTAATTTTAGTTGGTAAATGATAGATAATGAGAGTTTATTATCACACTTCAACATCTCTATAGTGCTAATTCTTGTTGATAAATAAGAAACGATGAGAGATTATCATCACACTTCAACATCTCTTCAGTGCTAATTTTTGTTGGTAAATGAGAGACTATGAGAGATTATCATCACACTTCAACATCTCTATAGCGCAAATGTTTGTTGGTAAATGATAGATAATGAGAGGTTATTATCACACTTCAACATCTCTATAGCGCACATTTTTGTTGGTAAATAAGAGACGATAGGAGATTATTATCACACTTCAACATCTCTATAGCACCAATTCTTGTTGGTAAATGAGAGATTATCATCACACTTCCATCATGAGTGGTCCAAACACATCAGGCCAGTGTTGTTGTTGCAGGGAAAAGTCAGCAGGCAACTTGCCAACAGGGAAAAGTTACAGAGTGTAAAGAAACTTGCACAGCTGACATGAAAACACAGAAGGTTAAAGTGGAAACCCGAGGCTGGATGTCCACCAAAGATGTTGTCTGTGCTTCCAACTTGTTGTGATCGTATTAGAATGACACAGCAAATACTGGAGAAATCAGAATGGTTGAAAAGCAATATTGTTAGTTTCCTGTTATTACTGCAGAGGTCATTTAATGCATTTAGAGCACAGGTGTCAAATTACAGGCCACACCTGGCCCGTGGGGATGCGTGTTATGGACTACCACAATAACCTGCTATTTATGGAGAAAACGATACAAGTGAAGATTAAAAAAAACAACCTTTTTGGTGATGAGTCTGTCAGTGCATCTGGTCTTCAAAGCCCCCAAAACATGACTCTAAAATAACACTAAGCCTGTTAAACTACATCAATTAGGTTTAAGTAGCACACCTGTACTGGAATATTATAGCAGTGTTTCCTACACATTCATTTATTTGTGGCGGCCCGCCACGAAAGAATTACGTCCGCCACAAATGGATTTTTCGGCTTTTGACTCGCTCGACCGCTCATAAAAGCAATGGGACTCTTGTCTGTGAATGTACCTTGTAGTTACAACTCCGGTGCAGTAGGTGGCGGTAGCCTACTATGCATTGTAACTCCGCCAATAGCACTTAATTCACCTGGTGGGCCAGAAGAAGAAGAAGAAGAAGAGGGACGGACGGACGGACGAAACGGGATCAAAATACGAGGGTAATATAGGTTATGGTAGATATGTTATAGCTGCATCGCTCGCGGCTCGTCATATATTTAACGTTAATCCGCTGCTTCATTAACACCGCCGCTGTTTGACTCGTGGGCCGGGGCAGACGAACGTAGTAAAAGTCACGTGTTACCCTACCGACGAGCTAACGTGTCCAGGTTATAACCCTGTTGTCAATAAACACACGTGCAGACGGTGCTTCAGATACTACATTAATACTGAAGCTAAAATGTCCACTGTCCACTGCAGCATGTGAATGCAATGAAAAGAATAAAATCTGATCCAACCACCTGTTAAAATGTTGTCCAGGTTAATGTTTTGGCCATTAAAGGCCCTTCATTTCAAGATTTCAACTGTGATCGGGCTTTAAACAGGTGGCTGACCTGTTCAGATGAGTGTAACTGCTACTGGTCAAATAATGTGAAATAGCATTTAATTTTACATGTATGCAATGCCATTTAAATGTAATTATAGAGAATAATAATAATAATAAATACTGTGTAGTGTTGTAAATAGTCAACGGGAAGAATTTTAGTAAGATATAAGCCATGAGCACTACACAGCCAGAAAAAAACCTAGGCAGGACAAGTAAAAATATTGGGGCAAGTAGATTTGAGAAATCGGGCAAGTAGAAAAAAACCTTAACGTTGAACCCTGCATGTGTTGAGCTGCTGGTTAGACGGCACTGTACATAGAGCGCTTCTGCTCGTTAGTAATAAATTCTAATGTTGGATGTTCACTCCTTCACACAGATGAGTATAGAAAAATGTTTTCAACGGCCGAAAAGGGCTGGACTTGGAGAGGAGGTAGGCCTACAGTCCGGACCACAGGCGCAACCTGTTCAGCAGCAGGAGGAGGAGGAGGAGGAGGTTGACTGACTGTGTTTATATTTTATAAGATATATTTTTTGTAAGAACCACAATTAATAAATATATTTCAGTGAATCACTAATTGTTCAAATCTGTATATAAATATGTATATAAAATGTTGTAATTATATTCCAACTCCGCGTTCTTCTTGGTCATCGCCGCTGCCGCCGCCACCCCCCGACCCCCGACCACACCACCACAAATAGATGCCTGTCCTGTGGGAAACACTGTATAGACATTATTAATATGAGTTTTATAGTACAAATGAATCAGATAATGTTATGATGCCACGCTCCGGTGTCCTGCCAAATTCTGTACCCCTGGAATATTTTGTATCCCCTACCACCGGAGCGCGCATGGGGGGCGGAGGAACTCCGGTAAGGGATACTAAATATTTCAGAGATAGAGAGCTCCGTGCCTTGTTCAGTCAGCGGCAGCATTTCCGTGTTATTAGCGATGTCAATGATTATAAATATTATGTATCCCCTACAAGGCTTGTACGGTATGCCGGTACTAGTAGAGTATCGCGGTACTAATAAATGAAAAACGGTACTATACCCTGTTTGAAAAGTACCTGTTTGCCATTTTTTTTTTTTTTTTACAGGCATGACGGCGCGTCGTCGTCACGTTGTGACATTGCTGGTTTTACTAGCAGAGGAGCATGTTCGGCAGCGCACACACACAGAGTACTTACAAGCAGACACAGTGTGGAGACAGAAAAGGGAGATTGGACGCATTTTGGCTTAAAAAGTAAAGATAAAGGTGAAGTTATAACACTGAAACACCATCAGGAAGAGCTGCTTTAAGACATGGCTAGTTAGCTAGCAGCTAACATCCATCCGCAATCGGCAGTGTTTTAGCGACTTCTAAATCACTAATCCTCGTCTCCATGGCAACAAATAAAGTAAGTTTCTAACAAGTATTATTATCACTGGAGGACGAGGAATAGTTAAACATGCTTCACTACACACCGTAGGAGGATACAATAGCTCACCACTGTCACAATGTAAACAAACGCCATGGGTGGATCTACACCTGACATCCACTGTAATGATACCAAGTACAAGAGCGTATCTAGTCGATACTAGTATTATTAAATTGATATTTTTTATCGTCACAAAATATTTTTCCTTTTTTTTAAAACATTCATATGTTTATAAAGTCAGTAAATACGTCCCTGGACACATGAGGACTTTGAATATGACCAATGTATGATCCTGTAACTACTTGGTATCGGATTGATACCTAAATGTGTGGTATCATCCAAAACTGATGTGAAATATCAAAGCAGAGAAGAATAAGTGATTATTACATTTTAACAGAAGTGTAGATAGAACATGTTGAAACAGAAAGTAAGCAGATATTAACACATACTTGCCAACCCTCCCGGATTTTCCGGGAGACTCCCGAAATTCAGCGCCTCTCCCGAAAACCTCCCGGGACAAATTTTCTCCCGAAAATCTCCCGAAATTCAGGCGGACCTGGAGGGGGCCTGGCCTCCAGCTCCGCCTGAATTTCGACACTTTTAAACAGGACAATACTGCCATCTACTGTACATGCATATGTGACCCACCCATAATGTGTCACATTTTTGTGTTGATTTATTTATTTTATTTTGTGGTTTGAATTCGTTTTTGGAGCTGTCATTCCACATTTATCAGTATTCACATTGGTCAGTAGGGGGCAGTAGGGCGTTTCTTCCCAATTGAATGCTATCACCTGCAGACCGGAAGTGTCTTGTCATTCTGATGAGCGCGACCAGTCTGTGAACAATTGAAACGTCGTGTGTGCTTTTTCCTCCTGTATAACAGGTTAGTTTTGGTGAATCAACTCACTGAATAATATCCATGTGATCTTTATAAGTTTAAGTACACATTCTGATGGTGGAGCCTAACTCTAAAGTGTTTGTGAGTTGTAGTTTGTATTTGTGAATGAATCCAGTGCACAGCTGCAGTAATCAATACAAAATGGCGACGTGAGTGCGCAATGTTTATATAGGAACTTCTGATCCTAATTCAGACTCCCAAATTAGAGCTCCCGTTTTCTTATTGATTTTATAATGTATATTTGTATGATGTGTGTGTTCTGAAATAGTGACAGAGAATAGAACAAGGATGAACAATTCAACCCTTAACTCAACAATGAGTAGATGAGTGTTAAGTGTGTGTTTATGTGTAAATAAATGAACACTGAAATTCAAGTATTTCTTTTATTTATTTATATATATATATATATATATATATATATGAATAAATAATAATGTATTATATATATATATATATGTAATAAAAAAAAAATATATATAGCTAGAATTCACTGAAAGTCAAGTATTTTTATATATATATATATATATCTTAACCACGCCCCCCACCCCACCCCCGACCACGCCCCCACCCCCCACCCCCACCTCCCGAAATCGGAGGTCTCAAGGTTGGCAAGTATGTATTAACAGTAAATGAACAAGTAGATTAATAATCCATTTTTACAGTTTGTCCCTCATAATGTGTACAAAATAATAGGTGTATAAATGACACAATATGTTACTGCATGCGACTAATTAGGAGTCTTTGTTTGTTTACTTACTACTAAAACACAAGTTGTCTAGTATGTTCACTATTTTATTTAAGGACTAAATTGCAATAACAAACATATGTTTCATGTACCCTAAATTTTTTTTATTAAAATAAAGCCAATAATGACATTTTTTGTGGTCCCCTTTATTTCGAAAAGAATCGAAAAGTATCGAAATACATTTTGGTACCGGTATCGGTACCAAAATATTGGTATCGGGGCAACACTAGATTGGATAATTAGGGTTTTCAAATGATTTCTAATCATAGTAAATAATGACAAGTTATATTATTATTTATTTAAGCTCATCCATCCATCCGTCCCTTCCGGGGACAAGCTGGAGCCTATCTCAGCTGCATTCGGGCGCATATTCCTGCATATTTATATTGTATTTTTCAGCAATTTTTTGTAAAAAAAAATAAAAAAAATAAATAGGCCTAACCACACCGACATGTAATGCCACATCGTGCCACACGAGGCTTCAGTGAGTCCCCAAAAGGTCGCCGCTCCTTGACCATGTGCTTCCCGAGCATCCAATCACCAATCACCTCTTTGGCGCTACGTGCATGGGACTGACCTGGAGGAAGACGATGGCGCTGAGCAGGTAGAGACAATACTCCGCCGGGCTGTGCTCCCCTTTGGGCGCTCGCCGGCGCCTCCTGTTGGGGTACAACACCCGCCTTTTCCTCTTCCTCTTCTTGCGCGGCGGACACGTGGACGAGGACAGCGACGAGTGGCTGGACGCTGTCGTGGCGTCAAAGGTGAAGATTTTGGGGCTGCTGCGGCACGGGGCCCCGGCCAGGCCCCCGTGGCCCCCCAGGACCAGCGCCATCTCCTGGCGCCGTTTCTTCAAGGCCTGGTACTTCTGCTTGATGCGGATGACGGCCCGCACCGTGGACGACAAGCTGGACAGGCTGGGGGCGGGACCCTCGCGGTCTTTGATCTTCATCTCTTTGTCCTCCTCACCCCCCGACTCCTCCGACTCTTCCTCCTCCTCCTCCTCCTCCTCCGTGTGGGAGGCTGACGAGCTGCTGTCCATGTCGCTCATCTGCCCAGGACAACACACAAATGTTTGAATCCATCCATTTTGATGCATTTTGTTGGCACAAGTGGCAAAAAAGACTGAGAAAGTTCATCAAAAGACTTATTTGGAACATCCCTGTCACGTTCAAACACTGAGGACATCTATTAAACAAGACAAAAGGCAAGGAATCAAACAGAGACAGAATTCAATTTGGACTCAATATTGAGGAGAGACATGGCCACTGCACTCTCTGTACAGTCCTGCACCACGCTCTGACGAAGAAGGTTTTCGTCTCCTCTTTTATTCAGGTGTTCAATGTTCACACACCAACACATGTCTCAGCAGGAATGGGAAGCATGTAAAACAGTCATTGTTTTCGGTCACATTGAAGACCAAGAAGAGGGTGTCTCGGGCTTGGGCTCTTTCCTGGATCCAGCTGGGGCAAGTGTTGGAGGACAATGGCTAACCCCTCCCGTCTCCTGACCACAGCGACTTCAAGAGGGCAGCGGGTCGTAAATAGCGTTGACCTCGGTTACCAAATAGCTGGAAGAGAGTTTGTGGAATACTTCAAAGAGAGTTCGTTTAACACTTCAAAGAGAGTTCCTCTGGAAGTTGAGCAGATCCTGCCATCTGTCCGTGTTGAAATCACGGTGGAGTTTCACGAGCCTTCTTCCTCTTGTTAGGCCTCGAAAGACCGCCTTCGTCTTCTTATCGGGAACACAATGTAATACAACGTTTCTTTTGTGATAACTTACAAAGAATTATTCCAACATCCCACAGGTGAACAGGCTAATTGGGAACAGGTGGGCGCCATGATTGGGTATAAAAGCAGCTTCCATGAAATGCTCGGTCATTCACAAACAAGGACGGGGGCGAGGGTCACCACTTTGTCAACAAATGCGTGAGCAAATTGTTTAAGAACAACATTTCTCAACCAGCTATTGCAAGGAATTTAGGGATTTCACCATCTACTCTGCGTAATATCCTCAAAAGGTTCAGAGGATCTGGAGAAATCACTGCACGTAAGCCATGATATTACAGACCTTCCATCCCTCAGGCGGTACAGCATCAAAAAGCGACATCGGCGTGTAAAGGATATCACCACATTGGCTCAGGAACACTTTAGAAAACCACTGTCAGTAGCTACAGTTGGTCGCTACATCTGTAAGTGCAAGTTAAAACTCTACTATGAACATTACATCAGCACACCCAAGACAATGGGCACGTACACACACACACACCTCCTCCACCCCACGCCTTCACCACCGCTTGTTTCCCCTCGGGGTGATGGTCGGATGGCAGCGCATCATAGCAGCAGTCGACCTCCAGGGTCCCTCTGTTGCGAGTTGTCGTGATTAAATGTAAAGTGTTTTTGTGTGCATGGCATGGAGGTTTTTCCCCACTCCAGACTAGGCCCCCTTAGGAGTCTAGTCTAGATTGTATATTTTTACTCATCTTCTTCCCAAGCGTTTGACCTTTTTCCTATCTTTTACGGGGTTCCTGTTCTGTAACCCTGTACACTGTTTGTTTGTCTCATCTTGAACGGGTTTGTGCTGAAAAAATAGTTTCGTTGTACTTGTGCGATGACAATAAAGTCCTATCCTATTGTCGGAGGCAGATATTTACATATATCCGAATTTAAGTTGTACTTCTTTCATTTCTTAGTCATATTTGAAAACAGCTCGTGTTTTCCATTTCTTCTCTTGATGCTCTGTCAGCAAGTATACTGTGTGTGTTAACCTTGAGTTCTTTGGAATGTGTTTTGACTAGCATTTTGTTTTGTCTATAGAGATGGGACGAGAGAGAGAGGGTGGTGGGATCGGGAAGACAGACCATTTTTGGGAGGCGCAATAGAATGTTCTAGGGTTAGACTGGTCTCAATCAATGTATATTGGCAAAGCTTTGAGAATATACAACAAAATACCTATTCTGTCTCTGGTGGTTTTTCAACTCAGCTTTAAGTGTCGGAAAGAGCTTGGGAGCGAATTGTGACTTGAATTCCCTGGGAGGAACAACTGGTCCAAAACGCAACACTATCCTATCCTACTGTGCAAAGCCAAAGCCATTTATCAACAACACCCAGAAACGTTTGCACAGTGCCCGTGTTTTTAAAAGGTGTAAATCTTTATTGTCGTACAGTTCTCTTTTATGCATTTTAAAATGTATATCTTAACATATTACTTTTTTTGAAATGTGCTGTTGACCTCTTGGCCAAGTCACCCTTGTGGAAGAGATCTTGATCTCAATGGGTTTCTTATCTGGTTAAATAAAGGTTCTAAAAGTGTTCTGTGGTCTGACGAGTCCACATTTCAAATTGTTTTTGGAAGCTGTGGACGTCGTGTCCTCCGGACCAAAGAGGATAAGAACCATCCGGACTGTTCTAGGCGCAAAGTGTAAAAGGCAGCATGTGTGATGGTATGGGGGTGTATTAGTGCCCAAGACATGGGTAACTTACACATCTGTGAAGGCACCATTAATGCTGAAAGGTACATACTAGAGATGCGCGGTTTGCGGGCACAACCGCGGAGTCCGCGGATTATCCGCGGATCAGGCGGATGAAATTTTAAAAAATTAGATTTTATCCGCGGGTCGGGTCGGGTCGGGTCGGGTCGGGCCGGGTCGGGTCGGGTCGGGCGGTTGAAATAAAAAAAAATTATATTTTAAATAGATTCAGGCGGGTGGCAGTTAAACCAATTGGTAAATATATATACATAGTTAAATGTTGTTACCCACATACGAAAAACGAGCAGGCACCTGCAGCATATGCCACAACAGAAGAAAAGAAAAAAAAGAGATGGACACTTTTACGGAGCGGAGAAGGGACGCCTCGCCGGGGTCTGGGACCGAGGCCCCTTCCCCCGAGAGGGCCCCACCGGGAGCCGTAGCTGAGGCGATCCGCGAGAAGGGCCCGACGCACGTCCAGGGTCACCACCGCGCCCACCGCACCGACACCCCGCCTCGTCCGCCTTCGCCGCGGCCGGCGTCACGCGCAGCAGGTAAGCAGCTTACCGGCCCGCCACCCCCGTGGCCGGGGGCTCGTAACAGGGGTCACTCCGCGCGCTCCGCCCGCGCAGCTTACCTGCCCGCCACCCCTGTTGCCGGGGGCGCGTAACAGGGGTCACTCCGCGCGCAGTGCGCTCACGAAAGGGGTGGGGCTCACCCTGGTTGATATAGACAGCAGCTAGGACGGTGGCCATGGAAGTTGGAACCCCCTAAGGAGTGTGTAACAACCCACCTGCCGAATCAACTAGCCCTGAAAATGGATGGCGCTGGAGCGTCGGGCCCATACCCGGCCGTCGCCGGCAGCGAGACGCGCTTGGAGGTGCGCTCAGCGCGGCTCCCATATGATTGCGCACTGGTGTGCGTCTGGGTCGTGACAGCGTGGCACGCGAATGTCTGTGCTGCATTGGATCAGTCTCCTTTCTTTAACAGGCAAAAGCTTTATAACCTCACTAATGCCTTGCATCGTCTATATTAGATATACAACAACGGGCGGGTGCGGGCGGGTGCGGTTCTGATCAAATGTTAGATCGGGTGGATTGCGGATGGTTGACGACTTTCTGATGCGGTTGCGGATGAAATAATTGCCTATCCGCGCATCTCTAGTACATACAGCTTTTGGAGCAACATATGTTGCCATCCAAGCAACGTTACCATGGACGCCCCTGCTTATTTATTAGCCAGAACAGAGAGTTTAGAGATCGGTCTGTAATTATTTAGATTACTAGGGTCACCTCCTTTTAATAGGGGGATTACAAGGGCAGATTTCCAATCCAAAGGGATTTCATTTGAAATTAGAGTAAGGTTAAAAATGTGAGTCAGTGGTTCAGCTATAATTTCAGCTGCTAACTTTAAAATTTTCATTCAGCAAGACAATGCCACGTCTTCTCAGTTCCCAAACGTTTACTGAGTGTTGTTAAAAGGAAAGGTCATGTAACGCAGTGGTAACAATGCCACTGTGACAACTTTTTTTTTGCAATGTGTTAATGCCATTAAACTCTAAGTTCATTATTATTTGCAACAAAAAAAAGAAGTTTCTCAGTGTGAACATGAAATATCTTGTCTTTGCAGTCTATTCAACTGAATAGACTTTTAAATCATAATAAACGTACACAGAGATGATAAAAATGAATTTATGAAATGCATTATTCTTATAGTAAGAGCTCATTCGGGTAAACGTTAGACACAAGTCATGTGACCATGAGGATGTTGCGTAATCGTCAGCTCTTGTAATTTAAGCCTTTGTTTCCTCTGCTCTGAGAGGGGCGGAGCCTCTGAGGTCTGGCGAGCGTCTCTCGTCGGCCAACATCAACATTGCCCTCTAACCCACTCCACCTGCCAATCACTGACTGGAACACAGCTGTCAATCACATCAGAGGATGATTCTTTGTCGAGTGTAGGAGCAATCTTCAAAACAAAACGCTAAAAAAAACACAGCTTCCCGCACGTCCAACATGACGACATCAACAACTTCCTGACACACACACACACACACACGCACACACACACACACACACACACACACACACACACACACACACAAACACACACACACAATTTCCTGGCAAAGGATGACAATAGTTGAACTATGTAAGTATTATCATCATGATCATGTTAGGAATGATTCCACATGGCAATAATACAAAATATGCTGAGTTGGACCATGACTCACATTACAAGTTTTCACCACTTTTTTTTGTTTTTTTTTGTTGAGAAAGTGCTGACTTTGTCCTTCCTGCAGGATAACTTTCTCATCAAACAACAATGAGAACATTCTACACCAGAGCTGGGCAAATATCTTGACTTAGGGTGGTGTCACATTGAGAGAAAAAAATGTGCCCTGGGGGGGGGGGGCAATATGTATGTGTGTATAACATACTTGCCAACCTTGAGACCTCCGATTTCGCGAGGTGGGGGGTGGGGGCGTGGTCGGGGGTGGGGCGGGGCGTGGTTGGGGGCGTGGTTAAGAGGGGAGGAGTATATTGACAGCTAGAATTCACCAAGTCAAGTATTTCATACATATATACAGTATATACAGGTAAAAGCCAGTAAATTAGAATATTTTGAAAAACTTGATTTATTTCAGTAATTGCATTCAAAAGGTGTAACTTGTACATTATATTTATTCATTGCACACAGACTGATGCATTCAAATGTTTATTTCATTTAATTTTGATGATTTGAAGTGGCAACAAATGAAAATCCAAAATTCCGTGTGTCACAAAATTAGAATATTACTTAAGGCTAATACAAAAAAGGGATTTTTAGAAATGTTGGCCAACTGAAAAGTATGAAAATGAAAAATATGAGCATGTACAATACTCAATACTTGGTTGGAGCTCCTTTTGCCTCAATTACTGCGTTAATGCGGCGTGGCATGGAGTCGATGAGTTTCTGGCACTGCTCAGGTGTTATGAGAGCCCAGGTTGCTCTGATAGTGGCCTTCAACTCTTCTGCGTTTTTGGGTCTGGCATTCTGCATCTTCCTTTTCACAATACCCCACAGATTTTCTATGGGGCTAAGGTCAGGGGAGTTGGCGGGCCAATTTAGAACAGAAATACCATGGTCCGTAAACCAGGCACGGGTAGATTTTGCGCTGTGTGCAGGCGCCAAGTCCTGTTGGAACTTGAAATCTCCATCTCCATAGAGCAGGTCAGCAGCAGGAAGCATGAAGTGCTCTAAAACTTGCTGGTAGACGGCTGCGTTGACCCTGGATCTCAGGAAACAGAGTGGACCGACACCAGCAGATGACATGGCACCCCAAACCATCACTGATGGTGGAAACTTTACACTAGACTTCAGGCAACGTGGATCATGTGCCTCTCCTGTCTTCCTCCAGACTCTGGGACCTCGATTTCCAAAGGAAATGCAAAATTTGCTTTCGTCAGAAAACATGACTTTGGACCACTCAGCAGCAGTCCAGCTGGTGTCGGTCCACTCTGTTTCCTGAGATCCAGGGTCAACGCAGCCGTCTACCAGCAAGTTTTAGAGCACTTCATGCTTCCTGCTGCTGACCTGCTCTATGGAGATGGAGATTTCAAGAGTTGAAGGCCACTATCAGAGCAACCTGGGCTCTCATAACACCTGAGCAGTGCCAGAAACTCATCGACTCCATGCCACGCCGCATTAACGCAGTAATTGAGGCAAAAGGAGCTCCAACCAAGTATTGAGTATTGTACATGCTCATATTTTTCATTTTCGTACTTTTCAGTTGGCCAACATTTCTAAAAATCCCTTTTTTGTATTAGCCTTACACAATATTCTAATTTTGTGACACACGGAATTTTGGATTTTCATTTGTTGCCACTTCAAATCATCAAAATTAAATGAAATAAACATTTGAATGCATCAGTCTGTGTGCAATGAATAAATATAATGTACAAGTTACACCTTTTGAATGCAATTACTGAAATAAATCAAGTTTTTCAAAATATTCTAATTTACTGGCTTTTACCTGTATATATAGATAGCTACATCCTGAAAATATGCAAACAAACTGTGTTTAGATAATTGATACTTCAAACTTGCATAAATAAATCTTAAGGAATATAACATAACTTGGCTTCTGAGAGCTTCAAAATGTAATGAATAAAATGCTAAAGTTGTTGATAAACAAGCAATTATTTTAATAATTAAATATGGTCATTTTAAATGAATTATTATGATATTTTAAAATCAATTATTTCAAATATGTTTATTTTAATGTATAATTCCATGGCTGGATGTAATAAGGAGTCACGAAAAAATACAAATAAAAATACAATTAATTTTGATGTTTTTAGCAAAATATAGTAACAAAATTTTTTTTTTTTAATTAATAAATATATTTATTTTTATGTAAGATAAACATAATAATAAAATGTATCTCTAGTCTGGATGATTTAGTTCTTGTCACCCTGTTGTCCTCCCGTCATGAAAAAAGGCTGTCCTCACTCAGGTCCGCATGGAGCTGGAGGGGGCGTGGCTTCCAGCTCCGGCTGAAAATCGGGAGATTTTCGGGAGAATATTTGTCCCGGGAGGTTTTCGGGAGAGGCGCTGAATTTCGGGAGTCTCCCGGAAAATTCGGGAGGGTTGGCAAGTATGGTGTATAAATGATATATACCACAGATGTCCGATAATGGCTTTTTTGCCAATATCCGATATTCCGATATTGTCCAACTCTTAATTACCGATTCCGATATCAACAGTGGTGGAATTAACACATTATTATGTCTAATTTTGTTGTGATGCCCCGCTGGATGCAATAAACAATGTAACAAAGTTTTCCAAAATAAATCAACTCAAGTTATGGGAAGAAAATACCAACATAGCACTGCCATATTTTTTTTTTTTTTTTTAAAACATGCCTCAAAACAGCAGCTTGGAACTTGGGACATGCTCTCCCTGAGAGAGCATGAGGAGGTTGAGGTGGGCGGGGTTGAGGGTGGTAGGGGGTAGCGGTGGCGTGTATATTGTAGCGTCCCGGAAGAGTTAGTGCTGCAAGGGGGTTCTGGGTATTTGTTCTGTTGTGTTTATGTTGTGTTACGGTGCGGACGTTCTCCCGAAATGTGTTTGTCATTCTTGTTTGGTGTGGCGCATATTTGTAACAGTGTTAAAGTTGTTTATACGGCCACCCTCAGTGTGACCTGTATGGCTGTTGACCAAATACGCCTTGCATTCACTTGTGTGTGTGTGAAAAGCCGTAGATATTATGTGATTGGGCCGCCACGCAAAGGCAGTGCCTTTAAGGTTTATTGGCGCTCTGGACTTCTCCCTACGGCCGTGTACACAGCAGCGTTTTAAAAAGTCATACATTTTACTTTTTGAAACCGATACCGATAATTTGTGTGTGTTTGGGTCCCTTATTTCCAGGAAGGATAGAGTTCTAAAAAAGTTATGACAGACCACCTCAAAAAAGAAGTGAATTGTACAGTTCTTTACTGAATGGGACACCTAAAATGTACATGAAAATTAAAGAAAGGGGTATTTACAATATTAACTATGAACAATGAAACACTGAATATTAACAACATCTTTTACTTCTCAGACCAGCTCCTCCATAGACATCTTTTACAATCAAGCAAAACACAACAAAAAATGTAACAAACAGCAAAATATGAATGCACAGTGTAATAAACACCTACAATATGATATATTATCACTTAAAAATGTGCTTCCACATCTGTTTCTGGCACGTGTTTGGGGCCATAGACATGTTCTAAGGCAGTGGTTCTCAAACTTTTTTTGTCATCCCCCACTTTGGACAAGGGGGAGTTTTCAAGCCCCACCTGCCCCCATCGCCCCCAACAGAGCGCTAATGCCAAGCTTTAACATTTTAAAATTTATTGAACATCAAGTTGTATACATTCGAACTCAATAACATAAAATAACATCAAGTTCAATAATAAATAAAATAACTGTGCAGCTGTGGTATAACTTGCATCAAGTTCAATAATAAATAAAATAACTTCCATCAAGTTCAATAATAAATAAAACAAAAGTATTATAACTTGCATCAAGTTCAATAATAAATCAAAAAAAGTGTTATAACTTGCATCACGTTCAATAATAAATCAAAAAACTGTTATAACTTGCATCAAGTTCAATAATAAATCAAAAAAAGTGTTATAACTTGCATCACGTTCAATAATAAATCAAAAAAAGTGTTATAACTTGCATCAAGTTCAATAATAAATCAAAAAAAGTGTTATAACTTGCATCAAGTTCAATAATAAATCAAAAAGTGTTATAACTTGCATCAAGTTCAATAATAAATCAAAAAGTGTTATAACTTGCATCAAGTTCAATAATAAATCAAATAACTTGCATCAAGTTCAATAATAAATCAAAAACAGTGTTATAACTTGCATCAAGTTCAATAATAAATAAAACAAAAGTGTTATAACTTGCATCAAGTTCAATAATAAATCACATAAAAGTGTTATAACTTGCATCAAGTTCAATAATACATCAAATAACTTGCATCAAGTTCAATAATAAATCAAAAAAGTGTTATAACTTGCATCAAGTTCAATAATAAATCAAAAAAAGTGTTATAACTTGCATCAAGTTCAATAATGAATCAAAAAGTGTTATAACTTGCATCAAGTTCAATAATAAATCAAAAAGTGTTATAACTTGCATCAAGTTCAATAATAAATCAAATAACTTGCATCAAGTTCAATAATAAATCAAAAAAAGTGTTATAACTTGCATCAAGTTCAATAATAAATAAAACAAAAGTGTTATAACTTGCATCAAGTTCAATAATAAATCACATAAAAGTGTTATAACTTGCATCAAGTTCAATAATACATCAAATAACTTGCATCAAGTTCAATAATAAGTCAAAAAAAGTGTTATAACTTGCATCAAGTTCAATAATAAATAAAACAAAAGTGTTATAACTTGCATCAAGTTCAATAATAAATCAAAAAAAGTGTTATAACTTGCATCAAGTTCAATAATAAATAAAACAAAAGTGTTATAACTTGCATCAAGTTCAATAATAAATAAAACAAAAGTGTTATAACTTGCATCAAGTTCAATAATAAATCAAATAAAAGTGTTATAACTTGCATCAAGTTCAATAATACATCAAATAACTTGCATCAAGTTCAATAATAAGTCAAAAAAAGTGTTATAACTTGCATCAAGTTCAATAATAAATAAAACAAAAGTGTTATAACTTGCATCAAGTTCAATAATAAATCAAAAAAAGTGTTATAACTTGCATCAAGTTCAATAATAAATAAAACAAAAGTGTTATAACTTGCATCAAGTTCAATAATAAATAAAACAAAAGTGTTATAACTTGCATCAAGTTCAATAATAAATCAAATAACTTGCATCAAGTTCAATAATAAATACAATAAAAGTGCCACTTTGCAATCTTTGCAAAAAAAAAGGAGGAGCTATGCATTTGGCAAGACAGGGCAAGTGACAGCACTTTCCCCCAGGAGAGCCACCTTGCTTCACTGTGAAA
Organism: Nerophis lumbriciformis; assembly: GCF_033978685.3. Classification (NCBI taxonomy): domain Eukaryota; kingdom Metazoa; phylum Chordata; class Actinopteri; order Syngnathiformes; family Syngnathidae; genus Nerophis; species Nerophis lumbriciformis. The sequence continues at coordinate 3,723,252 of NC_084579.2, read as the reverse complement.
CAGCACGGCTGTATGATCAGCTCCCATTTCCTCACACAGTGCAGAGAACAGTCGCACTTTCAGTGGTCGTGTTTTGATCAAATTTACCGCGCTCACAACATGTTAAAACCTCATTGAGTTCGGGGCTGAGCTGCCTTGACGCGAGTGCTTCCCGGTGAATGACACAGTGTGTGCCCGTCACATTTTTGTTTCTCTGCAGGCGCTGGCTCTGGCTCGACGACCTTTGAGGTGCGAGTCACAAATGTATATATTTGTGTAATTGTGGTCCACACATTAGCCTGCTACCCATCCGCTCGAACGTTTGTTCCGCTTAGCCCCGCCCCCATTAGTTACTGTTGCTATGTCTGTCAAACTTTCGCTCCTACCGAGAAATATAAAGCCTACAGTAAAAATAAGTACCGGTAATTTCCATTTATTTATATAGCGGATTTCACAGACAGAATCACAAAGTGATTTACAGTGTGTATAGAAAATGAAAGCATAGTAAAAAAATAATCTAAGAATATAATAATTAAAAAAATAAATTTAAAGTGAAATTTCCTCCCGTTCCTCGCGCCCCACCTGTCATGTCTCTATTCCCCACCAGTGGGGCGCGCCCCACACTTTGAGAAACACTGTAAGGGTACGCAGCATGGAGCGCTACTGCCAACTGGCGCTGACGAGACGCGGGGCCGCCATCTTGGAGTGGTGATCCGTGCAATTCATTTGGCAGGAGCAATGAACTGTCATTCATCTTACCTCACTGAATACTACTGATTTTTACGCGCTTTTTTTGTCGTACGTGTACATACTTGCCAACCCTCCCGATTTTCCCGGGAGACTCACGAATTTCAGTGCCACTCCCGAAAATCTCCCGGGGCAACCATTCTCCCGATTTCCACCCGGACAACAATATTGGGGGCGTGCCTTAAAGACACTGTCTTTAGCATCCTCTACAACCTGTCGTCACGTTCGCTTTTCCTCCATTCAAACAGCGTGCCGACACAGTCACATAACATATGCGGTTTTTACACACACATGAGTGACTGCAAGGCATACTTGGTCAACAGACATACAGGTCACACTGAGGGTGGCCGTACAAACAATTTTAACACTGTTACAAATATGCGCCACACTGTGAACACACACCAAACAAGAATGACAAACACATTTCGGGAGAACATCCGCACCGTAACACAACATAAACACAACAGAACAAATACCCAGAATCCCTGGCAGCACTAACTCTTCCGGGACGCTACAATATACACCTGCCGCTACCACCAATGGGAGCACGTAGTGTCACATTAATTTGCATATATTTCCCATCAGCCCCTACCAGACCCGCTCAAACTGCTTAACCGTTTGTTTTAAGTTAAGTTAACGTTAACTTAAACTTCACTTAAAACAAAAGTTTTCTTAGCATTGCTGGTCGTGACTCCACAAAAACATGATCTGAAAAATGAAGTTAAAGAAATAAATTATTTATTTCTATGGAGAAAATGTCGTAACACCGTCCACCGTGTTTGTAATGTACATTAAAAAAAACAGTATACTTATACTTATTGGGCCGCTCCAGATTAATGTGTTACTTCGGTAACACACATACTAAAATTGGAACGATACAGAGAAGATTAGCATGGCCCCTGCGCAAGGATGACACGCAAATTCGTGAAGCGTTTCCAAATTTTTTCCAATTAGAAAACAGTTTTTCTTTACACTAAATCTGAGATAAAAAATTCCAGGGTAAAGTTATTGCTGCGGGAAGTTGATAACTGACATTACAGTGCATGAGACACTGACATTGTTATGACATCCTCAAGCACACTTCAGTCTGTACAGTCAAAGCAGTCCTGTAACTCTGCCTTCATCTCATTCGTCCATTTCTTTACTGTTCTGAATGCAGGTGTTGTATATCGGTTGGTCGTGCCACTCTCCCAGGACAGAGTGACTGTGTGAAGCGTGATGAGCCAAGAATACGCCAACGAGGCATCGTCGAACAAAAAGCTTTATTTGTTTCAGCGAGCCTCAGACTGGAACCTGCAGCTTCCAGGAGAAAAGAGTGGGCCTTTTTCCTCTCTTCTGTCCTTTAAATACCTTTTACACAAAGACCCTTCCTCTTTGTAGTTCTAGCCTTGGAGCTGGTCAGTCTGGCCAGTCAATTTTTGCTTGACATTATTCCTTTGATCAGTTTGAGTCTGGTAACCTCCGACCCCTATCCTCTACTCCTATCTGTGGGGGCTTCCACCAGATGTTGCTAATGTCAAGGCCAATTGGGAACTTTATAGTCTCAGCACAAACAAGCTTGCCCAGGGCTTACCATCTCCTGATACTAGCTTTGTTGATGAAGCATACCAGGACTTTTGTCATGCTAAGAGATCAATCCCACGCAGTCAAAGAAATGAATACAGGCCATGCTGGGATGCAAAGTGTGAGAGCCTCTACCAGGTCTTTTTGAAGGCCCCACAGGGGGAAGCATCAGGCACTGCTGGTTCTGCACTGCATGCTCGACTTGATGAAAAGCGGAAAGAGCGTTGGTCAGAGGCTGTCAACACCATCGACTTCAAGCACTCCAGCCGGCTGGCATGGAATACAATTAACAACTTGACTGGCAGATCCAGACGATTGCATCGCCCACGCCCTATCCCTGCAAACTCCATTGCATCGCATTTGGTAAAGAATGGGGTCTATGGAACAAAAGATCACGAATCAGCCAAACTTGTGAACAAGGAAGTGGCTGAACTTTGGAGGATCCCTACACCCCCTGGTGAAGATTTTACTCCAGAGGAGTTTGCCAATGCCCACCAGTTGCTTAAGTCTGGAAAAACTCTGGGGCCTGATTCAATCTGCCCAGAGCTGATAATCCAATGCCGGAGCTGTTCTAAAGTCCTGGCTAAACAAGTTCCTATCTTCCTGCTTGCGCACACTCAAGCTTCTAAAAATCTGGAGAAGAGCATTAGTGGTCGCCATCCCAAAGCCGATGAAGCCACCACAGGATTCAAAGAGTTATGGACCTATCTCTCTTTTGTGCATCCCTTTCAAAATACAGGAGAGACTGATATACACTCGTGTCGAACCTATTATCGATCCACTGCTCCCTCAAGAGCAAGCTGGATTTCGGTGCGGAAGATCAACTGTGGATCAAGTTACTCTCCTGACTCAAGAAACTGAGGACAGCTTCTCGACGAAGAATAAAGCAGGTGCTGTGTTTGTTGATCTTACAGCAGCCTATGATACCGTTTGGCACCGTGGCCTTACCTGAAAACCTTTGCGCCTACTGCCGGACAGGCACATGGTCTTTTTGATCATGGAACTCGTCGGAAACCGCAGTTTCACCATGGCCCAAAAAGCAGGTTGCGAAGTCCGAGAAATGGCGTACTTCAGGGATCAGTCCTGGCTCCCCTCTTATTTAACATCTACACATATGATCTGCCAGTAAAAAATGCCAAAAAGTTTGCAAATGCAGACGACTTGGCAATTATGCATCTACAAAAAACTGGCAGGAGTTAGAGGGGTCTCCTCTTCCTCTTCCACCAGATGTTGCTAATGTCTCTAAACTTCCTCCTAAACTCCAAACTTGCATTCCTGTAGGTTCCCAATTTCCTGAGGGCAAGGGTTCAGCAGAGTTTACATGATCAGCGAGAGTTTGCGGCGCTTCACTCACGTCAGCTCGGGGGTCTTACTTGCAAACCTTTGCGCCTACTGCCGGACAGGCACATGGTCTTTTTGATCATGGAACTCGTCGGAAACCGCAGTTTCACCATGGCCCAAAAAGCAGGTTGCGAAGTCCGAGAAATGGCGTACTTCAGGGATCAGTCCTGGCTCCCCTCTTATTTAACATCTACACATATGATCTGCCAGTAAAAAATGCCAAAAAGTTTGCAAATGCAGACGACTTGGCAATTATGCATCTACAAAAAATTGGCAGGAGTTAGAGGGGTCTCCTCTTCCTCTTCCACCAGATGTTGCTAATGTCTCTAAACTTCCTCCTAAACTTCAAACTTGCATTCCTGTAGGTTCCCAATTTCCTGAGGGCAAAGGTTCAGCAGAGTTTACATGATCAGCGAGAGTTTGCGGTGCTTCACTCACGTCAGCTCGGGGGGTTAATATAAACTCCGACCAGAATGAATGAAGAGATTTCCTGCGGGGAGTAGAATGGCTTACGGTTCAGAAAAAGTGACTCCAAAATCGGGCTGTGATGTTACTGAGATCAGTAACGTCTGTGCACCAACCTTCGTTTATGTAGGGTCAGATTCCCCCTCCTTTAGTTTTTCCTGATAGCTCATTTTGCCGGTTTCCGAGTAATCCGTTATCAGGAATCATATCACTGAGCCAGGTTTCGGTGAAGCAGAGGGCAGCCGAGTGTGCACAATCCTTGTTAGTCTTGCTCAGAAGAAGCAGTTTGTCTATCAGCAGTAGTGGGGCAGTACAAGTACCTGGGAGTCCACTTGAACTGCAGACTGGACTGGAAGGACAACAGCAAAGCTGTATACAAGAAGGGCATGAGCAGACTCTCTTTCCTGAGGAAGCTTAGGTCCTTTAATGTGTGCAGTAAGCTGTTGGAGATCTTTTTTCAGTCTGTTGTGGCCAGTGCCCTGTACTTTGCAGTGGTTTGTTGGGGGAGCAGCACCAGCAAAAGGGACTTAAACCGGATTGACAAACTGATCCGCCTATGGCGAGGCACCAATGGGAGCACGTAGTGTCACATTAATTTGCATATATTTCCCATCAGCCCCTACCAGACCCGCTCAAACTGCTTAACCGTTTGTTTTAAGTTAAGTTAAAGTTAACTTAAACTTAACTTAAAACAAAAGTTTTCTTAGCATTGCTGGTCGTGACTCCACAAAAACATGATCTGAAAAATGAAGTTAAAGAACAATGAACAATAAATTATTTATTTCGATGGTGAAAATGTCGTAACACCGTCCACCGTGTTTGTAATGTACATTAAAAAAAACAGTATACTTATACTTATTGGGCCGCTCCAGAATAATGTGTTACTTCGGTAACACACATACTAAAATTGGAACGATACAGAGAAGATTAGCATGGCCCCTGCGCAAGGATGACACGCAAATTCGTGAAGCGTTTCCAAATTTTTTCCAATTAGAAAATAGTTTTTCTTTACACTAAATCTGAGATAAAACATTCCAGGGTAAAGTTATTGCTGCGGAAAGTTGATAACTGACATTACAGTGCATGAGACACTGACATTGTTATGACATCCTCAAACACACTTCAGTCTGTACAGTCAAAGCAGTCCTGTAACTCTTCCTTCGTCTCATTCGTCCATTTCTTTACTGTTCTGAATGCAGGTGTTGTATATCGGTTGGTCGTGCCACTCTCCCAGGACAGAGTGACTGTGTGAAGCGTGATGAGCCAAGAATACGCCAACGAGGAATCGTCGAACAAAAAGCTTTATTTGTTTCAGCGAGCCTCAGACTGGAACCTGCAGCTTCCAGCAGAAAAGAGTGGGCCTTTTTCCTCTCTTCTGCTATCCTCTCCGACAACTGTCCTTTAAATACCTTTTACACAAAGACCCTTCCTCTTTGTAGTTCTAGCCTTGGAGCCGGTCAGTCTGGCCAGTCAATTTTTGCTTGACATTATTCCTTTGATCAGTTTGAGTCTGGTAACCTCCGACACCAATCCTCTACTCCTATCTGTGGGGGCTTCCTACCAGATGTTACTAATGTCTCTAAACTTCCTCCTAAACTCCAAACTTGCATTCCTGTTGTTCCGGAGAACAACCTCGCTCTCAACACCAGCAAGACCAGAGAGATCATCGTCGACTTCAGGAGGAGCAGCACCGACCCTGCCCCCCTCTACATCAACGGCGAGCGTGTAGAGAGGGTCCACACCTTCAGGTACCTTGGAGTCCACATCTCTAATGACTTCTCCTGGACAGTCAACACCACATCAATCATCAAGAAGGCTCAGCAGCGGCTACACTTCCTTAGAGTCCTCGGGAAGTACAACCTGAAGCCTGACCTGCTGCTGACCTTCTACCGCTCGTCCATCGAGAGCCTGCTGACCTACTGTATTACGGTATGGTACGGCAGCTGCACTGCAGCAGACAGGGAGAGGCTGCAAAGAGTGGTCAAGACGGCTCAGAAGATCATCGGCCGCCCTCTCCCCTCTCTGACGGACATCTACACCTCCCGCTGCCTCAACAGAGCCAGTGCCATCATCAAGGACAGCACCCACCCTGGCTCTGACCTGTTCCACCTGCTGCCCTCTGGGAAGCGCTACAGGTGCATTAAAACCAAAACAAACAGGCTAAAGAACAGCTTCTTCCCCAGGGCCATAACCATCCTGAACGGACTGCCCCATTGTCCCTCATAACTGCCTTCTCTTCGGTGCAATAACCCATTCCACCAACCACCCTGTTTTTTTTTGTTTTTTTTTCATGTATATATTCTTTTCACACCATATTCATTGCACTTCTACATTTTTTATATTTTTATATATTTGCACATTGTTTTTCTAGCATGCACACATCGCACTGTATGGAATGGCCTCAATCTCGTTACCTTGCGTAATGACAATAAAGCTGATTCTGATTCTGATTCTGTAGGTTCCCAATTTCCTAAGGGCAAGGGTTCAGCAGAGTTTACATGATCAGCGAGAGTTTGCGGTCGCTTCACTCACGTCGGCTCGGGGGTTAACATAAACTCCGACCAGAATGAATGAAGAGATTTCCCGCGGGGAGTATAATGGCTTACAGTTCAGAAAAAGTGACTCCAAATTTGGGCTGTGATGTTACTGAGATCAGTAACGTCTGTGCACCAACCTTCGTTTATGTAGGATCAGATTCCCCCTCCTTTAGTTTTTCCTGATAGCTCATTTTGCCGGTCTCCGAACCCGGGTAGGAGTAACCCGTTATCAGGAATCACATCACTGAGCCAGGTTTCGGTGAAGCAGAGGGCAGCCGAGTGTGCAAAATCCTTGTTAGTCATGTTCAGAAGAAGCAGTTTGTCTATCAGCAGTAGTGGGGCAGTACAAGTACCTGGGAGTCCACTTGAACTGCAGACTGGACTGGAAGGACAACAGCAAAGCTGTATACAAGAAGGGCATGAGCAGACTCTCTTTCCTGAGGAAGCTTAGGTCCTTTAATGTGTGCAGTAAGCTGTTGGAGATCTTTTTTCAGTCTGTTGTGGTCAGTGCCCTGTACTTTGCAGTGGTTTGTTGGGGGAGCAGCACCAGCAAAAGGGACTTAAACCGGATTGACAAACTGATCCGCCTATGGCGAGGCACCAATGGGAGCACGTAGTGTCACATTAATTTGCATATATTTCCCATCAACCCCTACCAGACCCGCTCAAACTGCTTAACCGTTTGTTTTAAGTTAAGTTAAAGTTAACTTAAACTTAACTTAAAACAAAAGTTTTCTTAGCATTGCTGGTCGTGACTCCACAAAAACATGATCTGAGAAATGAAGTTAAAGAACAATGAACAATAAATTATTTATTTCTATGGTGAAAATGTCGTAACGCCGTCCACCGTGTCTGTAACGTACATTAAAAAAAACAGTATACTTATACTTATTGGGCCATTCCAGGATAATGTGTTACTTCGGTAACACACATACTAAAATTGGAACGATACAGAGAAGATTAGCATGGCCCCTGTAGCAAGGATGACACGCAAATTCGTGAAGCGTTTCCAAATTTTTTCCAATTAGAAAATAGTTTTTCTTTACATTAAATCTGAGATAAAAAATTCCAGGGTAAAGTTATTGCTGCGGAAAGTTGATAACTGACATTAAAGTGCATGAGACACTGAGGACACAATGCATGAAACATGAAGACAGTAGATGAGGTCACAGTGCATGAGAGACTGAAGGTCTCATTTCATCAGCCTCCACGCGGCGAGACCCAGAAACTGGAAATAATTCGATGACTTCCAGGCTAATGATGAATACACGGCAACGCTCCCGGGGTGGAAAAAGGATAGACCCTCAGCCCCGGAAGCAAAGAGGTGACAAACCTAAAGATGTTCCATGCTGCCTATCACTGCCCAACATCTTGCAGCTCAACATCGAGGGCTTAACCGCAAGCAAGATCTACGTCACCAACCAGCTGGCCAGCAGGCAAAAAGCCCTCGTCCTCCTACTACTACCGACTAGTGATTCCAAATTTTACACTAGCTGGATCGGTCCTAAGCAGGAAGCATGGCCTTGCCACGTTTGTCCATAAGAAGTTTAGATGGACCATTGTCGATCAGTCTTCAAGTGGATCGGCAATTGAGTGGTTATGCTGGGACATTGATGGCGCAAAAATTGTCAATGTCTACAAGCGACGGACCTTGCGACTAAAGCCAGCAGCCATCCCGGTGTTTCCACACCCTAGTATCTATGCTGGCGACTTCAATTGCCAGCACACAAACTGGGGCTACAGTTCCACCAGTCCAGATGGGGAATGTTTGGTTGACTGGGCAACCAAGACCACCCTTGTATTGTTACATAACCCCAAGAATGCCCCTAGCTTTTTCTCTGGTCGCTGGAACACCAGAACTAATCCAGACTTGGCTTTCGCAAATAGCTGGCACTTGGACAGCCGTGTCCAAAGTCCCAACATCGACCCTCGCTTGTAACGGACTCAAGAATGATGGTCTCAGTCCCAAGCGAGCCACATAAGCATTGGAACTTCCGCAAGGCCAGTTGGGAACTTTATAGCCTCGGCACAAACAAGCTTGCCCAGGGCTTACCATCTCCTGATACTAGCTTTGTTGATGAAGCATACCAGGACTTTTGTCATGCTAAGAGAAATGAATACAGGTCGTGCTGGGATGCGAAGTGTGAGAGCCTCTACCAGATCTTTTTGAAGGCCCCACAGGGGGAAGCATCAGGCACTACTGGTTCTGCACTGCATGCTCGACTAGATGAAAAGTGGAAAGAGCGTTGGTCAGAGGCTGTCAACACCATCGACTTCAAGCACTCCAGCCGGCTGGCATGGAATACAATTAACAACTTGACTGGCAGATCCAGACGATTGCATCGCCCACGCCCCATCTCTGCAAATTCCATTGCATCGCATTTGGTAAAGAATGGGGTCTATGGAACAAAATATCGCGAATCAGCCAAACTTGTGAACAAGGAAGTGGCTGAACTTTGGAGGATCCCTACACCCCCTGGTGAAGATTTTACTCCAGAGGAGTTTGCCAATGCCCACCAGTTGCTTAAGTCTGGAAAAACTCTGGGGCCTGATTCAATCTGCCCAGAGCTGATAATCCAATGCCGGAGCTGTTCTAAAGTCCTGGCTAAACAAGTTCCTATCTTCCTGCTTGCGCACACTCAAGCTTCTAAAAATCTGGAGAAGAGCATTAGTGGTCGCCATCCCAAAGCCGATGAAGCCACCACAGGATTCAAAGAGTTATGGACCTATCTCTCTTTTGTGCATCCCTTTCAAAATACAGGAGAGACTGATATACACTCGTGTCGAACCTATTATCGATCCACTGCTCCCTCAAGAGCAAGCTGGTTTTCGGTGCGGAAGATCAACTGTGGATCAAGTTACTCTCCTGACTCAAGAAACTGAGGACAGCTTCTCGACGAAGAATAAAGCAGGTGCTGTGTTTGTTGATCTTACAGCAGCCTACGATACCGTTTGGCACCGTGGCCTTACCTGCAAACCTTTGCGCCTACTGCCGGACAGGCACATGGTCTTTTTGATCATGGAACTCGTCCGAAACCGCAGTTTCACCATGGCCCAAAAAGCAGGTTGCGAAGTCCGAGAAATGGCGTACTTCAGGGATCAGTCCTGGCTCCCCTCTTATTTAACATCTACACATATGATCTGCCAGTAAAAAATGCCAAAAAGTTTGCAAATGCAGATGACTTGGCAATTATGCATCGTACAAAAAACTGTCAGGAGTTAGAGGGGTCTCCTCCCCAGGACATGGCAAAATTATTCACTTATCTCCAGAAATGTAAGTTGAAGCTCAGTGTAACCAAAACGGTGACGGCAGCCTTCCACCTTTACAACAGGGAGGCACAACATCAGCTTAACATCACGGTTGATGGACCGCCTCTACCCTTTTCTGCCGAACCAACATATCTCGGCATTAAGTTGGACATGTTTTCCCGACACCTGGAGTCGCTGCGCAAAAAGCTAACAACACGCGTTGGGCTTTTGAGACGACTGGCTGGATCTAGCTGGGGTGCTGGCGGTGTTACACTTGGTACAGCCACCCTTGCCTTGGTCGCAGGGGCCATGCTAATCTAGTAGTACCGTATTTTCCGCACCATAAGCCGCCCTGGGTTATAAGCCGCGCCTTCAATGAACGGCATATTTCAAAACTTTGTCCACCTATAAGCCGCCCCGTGTTATAAGCCGCATCTAACTGCGCTAAAGGGAATGTCAAAAAAACAGTCAGATAGGTCAGTCAAACTTTAATAATATATTAAAAACCAGCGTTCTAACAACTCTGTTCACTCCCAAAATGTACGGTAATGTGCAAATGTGCAATCACAAACATAGTAAAATTCAAAATAGTGCAGAGCAATAACATCAATAACTTAATGTTGCTCGAACGTTAATGTCACAACACACAAAATAAACATAACGCTCACTTTCTGAAGTTATTCTTCATTCATAAATCCCTCGAATTCTTCTCCTTCGGTGTCCGAATTAAAAAGTTGGGCGAATACGGGATCCAAAATGGCCGGCTCCGTCTTGTCGAAGTCATTGCCTTCCGGAAAGCTCGGACCACAGTTGTGACCGAAATATCCGCCCAGGCATTTACGATCCACTGGCAGATGTTGGCGTATGTCGTCCGGCGCTGTCTCCCTGTCTTAGTGAAGGTGTGTTCGCCTTCGGTCATCCATTGTTCCCACGCCGTTCGCAGTTGTGCTTTAAATGCCCTGTTGACACCAATATCGAGCGGTTGGAGTTCTTTGGTTAATCCACCCGGAATGACGGCGAGTGTTGTATTTTTGTGCTTCACTTGTTTTTTGACACCATCTGTGATGTGGGCGCGCATGGAGTCGTATATCAACATGGACGGAGCTGCGTGAAAAAAGCCACCCGGCCTCTTCGCGTAAACTTACCTTAACCACTCGCTCATCTTTTCTTCATCCATCCATCCCTTCGAGTTAGCTTTTATGATGACGCCGGCTGGAAAGTTCTCTTTTGGCAAGGTCTTCCTTTTGAATATCACCATGGGTGGAAGTTTCTGGCCATTAGCATGGCAAGCTAGAACCACAGTGTGTCGCTTAGTAGGAGCCATTTTGTGGTCTTTACAGATGTAAACACACAAAGGAAATGAAACGTAATACCCGCGCTCTTCTTCTTCTATGGGGGCGGGTGGTTGCTTACCATAGAAGAAGAAGCGCTTCCTCTTCTACGGGGAAAAAAGATGGCGGCTGTTTACCGTAGTTGCGAGACCGAAACTTTATGAAAATAAATATTTATATTAATCCATATATAAAGCGCACCGGGTTATAAGCCGCACTGTCAGCTTTTGAGAAAATTTGTGGTTTTTAGGTGCGGCTAATAGTGCGGAAAATACGGTAGTACTTGTGTTTGTAGCAGTAGTAGTAGTACTTGTAGTAGTACTTGTATTTGTAGTAATAGTACTTGTAGTAGTACTTGTATTTGTAGCAGTAGTAGTAGTACTTGTAGTAGTACTTGTATTTGTAGTAATAGTACTTGTAGTAGTACTTGTATTTGTAGTAGTAGTAGTAGTAGTAGCAGTAGTATTTGTAGTAGTAGTAGTAGTAGTATTTGTAGTATTTGTAGTAGTAGTAGTACTTGTGATAGTGTAGTACCAGCAACAACAGTAGTAGAGGGGGAAAAAAAGTTTTTTTGGGGGGGGGGGGGGGAGATGGCAGCCATTTTAGTTTAGGATTCCTTTTGTTCTTCAAAGAAACTAACAAAGAAACAAAGTCATACACTGTTCCCTGCGCCGATTTAATCACAAATAACACATGTCTGTTACAGTTAACACGTTTTTTTCGTTTCACACACACAATTAAATGTGTTTTTTTTCGTTTGTTGTTTAAATGTGTTGAATTGAAGACAACACTCACAGCAAGCTGCTTTGATGTCTCCTCATGCTAAAAGTTACGCCACAACAGTAAGGTTACAAAGTTAAACCATACACTACTTGCACACACACCATTAAAACATGTTTTACTTGCGTTAATTGTTGAAATGTGTCGAAGAATACAACCCCCGCTCCCGTCAAGCGTGTTAAACGTGTTAAAACGCACACCACAACGTTAACGCTATTCATGTAAAAAGCCCCAAACTTTCACACACTAAACGTAAACATTTTTAAGTCATAACTCACCGTCGTCGTTGTCTGAATTCGAAGAGCTGCGTAGAATCCTATCCAAGTCTACGTTTGAAGCAAGCGCGCTTTGAGAAAGACACCACCTTTATGGGGCGGACTCAAGAGGGACGGGACCAATCACAGCTCTGTTATGTTGATTCGAAGCTTGTCCTACGGCTCAGTGAGAGCCAATCAGACGGCTCCAATTTTGAACTTGGAACAGAGACCATCCCGGTAGTAAGTCGGACACGTTTCCAGTGAGGGTTGGACTCCGCCAAGGCTGCCCTTTGTCACCGATTCTGTTCATAACTTTTATGGACAGAATTTCTAGGCGCAGTCAAGGCGTTGAGGGGATCTGGTTTGGTGGCTGCAGGATTAGGTCTCTGCTTTTTGCAGATGATGTGGTCCTGATGGCTTCATCTGGCCAGGATCTTCAGCTCTCACTGGATCGGTTCGCAGCTGAGTGTGAAGCGACTGGGATGAGAATCAGCACCTCCAAGTCCGAGTCCATGGTTCTCGCCCGGAAAAGGGTGGAGTGCCATCTCCGGGTTGGGGAGGAGATCTTGCCCCAAGTGGAGGAGTTCAAGTACCTCGGAGTCTTGTTCACGAGTGAGGGAAGAGTGGATGGTGAGATCGACAGGCGGATCGGTGCGGCGTCTTCAGTAATGCGGACGCTGTATCGATCCGTTGTGGTGAAGAAGGAGCTGAGCCGGAAGGCAAAGCTCTCAATTTACCGGTCGATCTACGTTCCCATCCTCACCTATGGTCATGAGCTTTGGGTCATGACCGAAAGGACAAGATCACGGGTACAAGCGGCCGAAATTAGTTTCCTCCGCCGGGTGGCGGGGCTCTCCCTTAGAGATAGGGTCTGACCAGGGCTCAGAAAATCTGTAGAGACTCCTCCCACCCCCACCAAGGACTGTTTTCACTGCTGGACTCTAGAAAGAGGTTCCGCATCTTCTTCCCTCAGGGCAGAAAACTCTTGAACGCATCATAATAATCCCCTCAATTCCCCCCCAAAAACCAATCAACTGGCTGGAATATAAAGACAATATAACATACATCCATAAACGTGGATGCATATGTAGAAGTGCAATATATTTATCTGTACAGGAATCTATTTATTAGGGCCCGCATGGCCCATTGTATAAGGACTCCCAAAGGGAGTCCTTATGCAATGGGACATAAGGACCTATTCTTTATTCTTCCGCCGCCACATTAAACTGTAATTTGCTTCAAAACTCACCATATTTGACCCACACATCAGGACCTGCGAAAATTGCCTTTTTTTAAAAAAAACCGAACCACAAAACTCAAAATTGCGCTCTAGCGCCCCCTAGGGAAAAAAAAAACTAGACTGCCTGTAACTCCCACTAGGAAGGTCGGAGAGACATGAAACAAAAACCTCTATGTAGGTCTGACTCAGACCTAGATTTTATGATAGTACATTCTTGGGCTAAAATCAACAGGAAGTTGGCAATTCCCCCTTCAAGACAAAAAAGTACTAAAAACAGTCACTTTTGCCTCTTTGAGCTGCAATTTGACCCCCTTAACATGCTTCAAAACTCACCAAACTGAACGCACACATCAGGACTGGCAAAAACTGCGATCTAATTAAAAAAACCTAACGCCAAATCTCAAAATTGCGCTCTAGAGCAATTTTTGAATAAAACTGAGAAAAACCTGCTCCTCGGATGAAACAAATGACAAAACTGCCTGTAACTCCGACTGGGAAGGTCGGAGAGACATGAAACAAACACCTCTATGTAGGTCTGACTCAGACCTAGATTTTATAATGGTACATTCTTGGGCTAAAATCAACAGGAAGTTGGCAATTACCCCTTCAAGACAAAAAAGTACTAAAAACAGTCACTTTTGCCTCTTTGAGCTGCAATTTGACCCCCTTAACATGCTTCAAAACTCACAGTCCTGAACATCAGGACTGGCAAAAAGTGCGATCTAATAAAAAAACCTAACGCCAAATCTCAAAATTGCGCTCTAGAGCAATTTTTGAATAAAACTGAGAAAAACCTGCTCCTCGGAAGAAAAAAATTACAAAACTGCCTGTAACTCCGACTGGGAAGGTCGGAGAGACATGAAACAAACACCTCTATGTAGGTCTCACTTAGACCTACATTTCATAAATTGACAACCCCCAGCAAAAATCAACAGGAAGTTTGCTATTCCCCCTTCAAAACAAAATGTTTGTAAAAACCGGTCACCTTTCTTCAAACATTATCTCCTCTGAGCGCGTTTGTTGTTTCAGCTTCAAACTAACACAGGAGAGATTGAACCCTTCTGATTAAAAGTTGGCGAAAGAGTTTTGATACCTGCTCCGGTTTTGATTTTATGACCCTTCAAAGAACCGCTGCGCTGATGCTGCTGCGCTGCTGTTTTTTTAAGATGGCTGCTTAAAAGCAGGATGCACCAGCGTGCCCACACAATGCAGACTAGGTAGGTACACTAGACAAAAGTCTTGGGACACTTCAGACTAAAAGTAGACAAAAGTATTGGGACACTTAGGACTAGCACCTGCCAAATACGCGGGCCCGAACAACGCTGCTTGCAGCTTTAATTATTCTTTATTCTTCCGCCGCCACATTAAACTGTAATTTGACCCACTTAACATGCTTCAAAACTCACCATATTTGACCCACACATCAGGACCTGCGAAAATTGCCTTTTTTTAAAAAACCGAACCACAAAACTCAAAATTGCGCTCTAGCGCCCCCTAGGGAAAAGAAAAACTAGACTGCCTGTAACTCCCACTAGGAAGGTCGGAGAGACATGAAACAAAAACCTCTATGTAGGTCTGACTCAGACCTAGATTTTATAATAGTACATTCTCGGGCTAAAATCAACAGGAAGTTGGCAATTCCCCCTTCAAGACAAAAAAGTACTAAAAACAGTCACTTTTGCCTCTTTGAGCTGCAATTTGACCCCCTTAACATGCTTCAAAACTCACCAAACTGAACGCACACATCAGTACTGGCAAAAAGTGCGATCTAATAAAAAAAAACCTAACGCCAAATCTCAAAATTGCGCTCTAGAGCAATTTTTTAATAAAACTGAGAAAAACCTGCTCCTCGGAAGAAAAAAATGACAAAACTGCCTGTACCTCCAAATGGGAAGGTCGGAGAGACATGAAACAAACACCTCTATGTAGGTCTCACTTAGACCTACATTTCATAAATTGACAACCCCCAGCAAAAATCAACAGGAAGTTTGCTATTCCCCCTTCAAAACAACATTTTTGTAAAAAACCGGTCACCTTTCTTCAAACATTATCTCCTCTGAGCGCGTTTGTTGTTTCAGCTTCAAACTAACACAGGAGAGAGACTGAACCCTTCTGATTAAAAGTTGGCGAAAGAGTTTTGATACCTGCTCCGGTTTTGATTTTATGACCCTTCAAAGAACCGCTGCGCTGCTGTTTTTTTAAGATGGCTGCTTAAAAGCAGGACGCACCAGCGTGCCCACACAATGCAGACTAGGTAGGTACACTAGACAAAAGTATTGGGACACTTAAGCCGAAAAACTGGACAAAAGTATTGGGACACTTGGGACTACAACTTGACAAAAGTATTGGGACACTTACGACTAAAAGTAGACAACAGTATTGGGACACTTAGGACTACCACTGGACAAAAGTATTGGGACACTTACACTGGACAAAAGTATTGGGACACTTGGGACTAAAACTTGACAAAAGTATTGGGACACTTAGGACTAGCACCTGCCAAATACGCGGGCCCGACCAACGCTGCTTGCAGCTTTAATTTATATCTGCACCTTATTGCTCTTTTATCCCGCACTACAACCAGATAATGCAACAACATGTCCTTCTTATCTGTACTGGAAAGTTCACATTTGAATGACGATAAAGGAAGTCTAAGTGTATGAGAGACTGAGGACATAATGCATGAGAGACTGAGGACAGAGTGCATGAAACATGAAGTATGAGAAAAGAATGAGGTTTCTGCCGAGAGCCCTAAAAGGATTCAAACATGATCTCTTTAGTTCCCGCCTCACAAGCACAGACCTGACTACATTCCAAACATTTCACAACTCTTCCTGTCGCCAAGCAATGAGAGCACAAAGTCACTTTTTACCTTCTCGGGTACGACAAGAAGATAGAAGAGGAAAGTGCTGATCTGCAGCGGACGAGAAGAAGATGAGAAGGACAACAAAGAAGCGCCTCACCTCTGACGTCTTACGCGCGACGTGTTGCGTCCATTGCGCGCTGCACCTTCACCGAGTCTGCGCTCTCAGGCTCCTCCCCCCCCCCTCATCCTGCTCTGGCGACGTCACGCACTTCCTTTTCTTCTCTGGTGGAAAAAAAACACTCAAACTTCTTCATGACTCGCCGCCACTGTGCAACACCTCATTCTCACGGCTGCCATGGAAATGTGAGGACGGTTATTTGCATGTTGGGCAACACTCGCACTGCACTCAACTCTTGCAGTACTTCATTACTGCAGTACTTCATTACTGTACTACTGTATTTATTCAGATTCTAAATTAATTCATCATTTTCAAAAATATAATAAAATGCGTGAATGCTCCAATGCTGAAGTTGGACTGATGTGCTGACAGAATGTACCGTATTTTCCGCACCATAAGGCGCCCTGGGTTATAAGCCGCGCCTTCAATGAACGGCATATTTCAAAACTTTGTCCACCTATAAGCCGCGCCGTGTTATAAGCCGCATCTAACTGCGCTAAAGGAATGTCAAAAAAACAGTCAGATAGGTCAGTCAAACTTTAATAATATATTAAAAACCAGCGTGATGTGGGCGCGCATGGAGTCGTATATCAACATGGACGGAGCTGCGTGAAAAAAGCCACCCGGCCTCTTCGCGTAAACTTCCCTTAACCACTCGCTCATCTTTTCTTCATCCATCCATCCCTTCGAGTTAGCTTTTATGATGACGCCGGCTGGAAAGGTCTCTTTTGGCAAGGTCTTCCTTTTGAATATCACCATGGGTGGAAGTTTCTGGCCATTAGCATGGCAAGCTAGAACCACAGTGAAGGATGACTTCTCATTCCCTGTGGTGCGAATATTCACCGTACGTGCTCCCGTTGTATCCACAGTGCGGTTCACAGGAATATCAAAAGTCAGTGGAACCTCGTCCATGTTGATAATGTTCTCTGGCCGGATCTTTTTTTCAGCTATCTTGTTTTTACAATATGCACGGACAGTAGCCAGCTTTTCTTGAAAGTCTTTAGGCAGTTGCTGTGAAATAGTAGTCCGTGTGCGGATGGAGAGATTGCGTCTTTTCATGAACCGGAAACCTGTCGCTTAGTAGGGGCCATTTTGTGGTCTTTACAGATGTAAACACACAAAGGAAATGAAACGTAATATCCGCGCGCTTCTTCTTCTTCTACGCGGGCGGGTGGTTGCTTACAGTAGAAGAAGAAGCGCTTCCTGTTCTATGGGGGCGGGTGCTTACCTTGGCAGTTGCTTGCGTAGAAGAAGAAGCACTTCCTCTTCTACGGGGAAAAAAGATGGCGGCTGTTTACCGTAGTTGCGAGACCGAAACTTTATGAAAATGAATCTTAATATTAATCCATATATAAAGCGCACCGGGTTATAAGGCGCACTGTCAGCTTTTGAGAAAATTTGTGGTTTTTAGGTGCGGCTAATAGTGCGGAAAATACGGTAGTATGAATGCAGAATAGTTTGAATGTTGGAATGGTTTGAATTTCCAGGAAAAATGGAATTTGGTTTGGAACTTGGGAAAGTGTTAGTTAGAATGTCCAGGATGAGTGGAATGTGTTGATGTTGGAATGCTTTGAATAGCTTGAAAAATGTGGGAATTGTGCAACTTGTGAAAATGTCCCATTCATCTCTGTCATGTCTGTGTAATCATGTTTTGTTTTAAGTCATGTTTTGTTTAGTTATTGGACTCTTTAGTTTCTGTCTTTTCACTCCCTTGTCTTGTTTCCATGATTACCCCATTAGTTTCACCCGTTCCACGTTTGGACTCATTGTGCACTCTTGATTGTCACCATAGCAACCCATTAGTTTTCGCCTGTCGCGTCACGCACCTGTTTCACGTTTTGAGTCACGCACCTGTTTTCGTTAATCATGTCTGTAGTATTTAAGTTCAGTGTTTTTCAGTTTGTCTTTCTGGTGACATCCTCAAATTTATGCTCTGTCCATTCCTAACACTTCTTTCCATGTCCATCCTTCATGCTACTATTTTTGTCCAAGCCAAGTAAGTTTTTGTTCCATGTTTATAGTCTTTTTGGTTTCATAGTTTGTTCTCCGCCATTGTGCGCGCCTTTTGTTTACTTCCTTGTTTTGTAGTTCTAGTGTTTCAACAAAAAATGTACTTACATTCCCGTCTCGCCCGAGCCAACTTTCCGTTGCATCCCAGAAAAAACTAAACCCCAGGACCAAGTCTTGACAATCTCAATGGGAACTTCCTGGAAATTTGGGAATTTTGTGAAAAGCGGGATTTTTGTGAAAATGATTAGGAGCATGAATGTCCTGAATGAGCTGAATTGGTTGGCGTTGGAATCGTTTAACTCCATCAAGAATTGTTGAAGTAGTAACAGTTTTTTAACTGCAAAATGATATTATGGAATTTCGGGAAAACCGTGAATTTTTTCCAGTTCTTAAACCATTTTTTTGTCCTGACTAAGAGGAATGTTTCGACCGTGGAACGGTTGAAATGGGTTGAAAAATGTGAAAGAAGTCGCCGCACTCAAAAAGGTTGGAAATTAGGTTCGAAAAAAAACAGGAATTCCTGGAAATTTGTTGAACATGTAAAAATGGTTGTTCGAATTTCCAGGATGAATTGAATGTGTTGAAGGTGGAATGATTTGAATCGGTTGAAAAATGTGGGAGTAAAATGGATAATTCATTTTGAATGGGGGGAAATGTCCCTAAGACCTGGGAATTCTAGGAAATCTGGGAATTTTTTTTTTATAATTGTTGAAAGGGAGCACATAATTCCTGAACAGGCTGAATATTTTGGAGTTGAATTGGATAAAAAAAATGTGGGAGTTGTGGAACTTTGAAAAATGTCCCATTCTTTTCAATGGGAATTTCATGGAAATTTGGGAATTAGTATTAGTGGCCAAGACATGGGTAACTTACACATCTGTGAAGGCGCCATTAATGCTGAAAGGTACATACAGGTTTTGGAGCAACATATTTTTCATGGACGCCCCTGCTTATTTCAGCAAGACGATGCCAAGCCACGTGTTACATCAACGTGGCTTCATAGTAAAAGAGTGCGGGTTACAGTGTTTCCCACACATTCATTTATTTGTGGCGGCCCGCCACGAAAGAATTACGTCCGCCACAAATGGATTTTTCGGCTTTTGACTCGCTCGACCGCTCATAAAAGCAATGGGACTCTGTCTGTGAATGTACCTTGTAGTTACAACTCCGGTGCAGTAGGTGGCGGTAGCGTACTATGCATTGTAACTCCGCCAATAGCACTTAATTCACCTGGTGGGCCAGAAGAAGAAGAAGAAGAAGAAGACGGAGTAAAAGAACGGACCGACCGGATCAAAATACGAGGGTAATAGGTTGTAGGTAGATAAATTATAGCTGCATCGCTCGCGGCTCGTCATATATTTAACGTTAATCCGCGATTTCACCGAGCGTTTCACTGACGGTGAGCAGCCTGACGCTGTCACGTGTTTTCATACCGACGAGCTAACGTGTCCAGGTTATAACCCTGTTGTCAATGAACACACGTGGAGACGGTGCTTCAGATACTGCATTAATAATGAAGCTAAAATGTCCACTGTCCACTGCAGCATGTGAATGCAATGAAAAGAATCAAATCTGAGCCAACCAGCTGTTAAAATGTTGTCCAGGTTAATGTTTTGGCCATTAAAGGCCCTTCATTTCAAGATTTCAACTGTGATCGGGCTTTAAACAGGTGGCTGACCTTTTCAGATGGGTGTAACTCAGGGGTGCTCACACTTTTTCTGCAGGCGAGCTACTTTTCAATTGATCAAGTCGTGGGGATCTACCTCATTCATATATATCATTTATATTTACTTATTTATGAAATATATGTTTTTGTTAACAAGTTAAAGGTGTTTAATGATAATGCAAGCATGTTTAACACATATAGTTAATATTGTTAATAAATTAAAGGTGTTTAATGACAATACAAGCATGTTTAACACATATAGTTAATATTGTTAACAAGTTAAAGGTGTTTAAAGATAATACAAGCATGTTTAACACACATAGATTCCTTTCTTTCATGAAGACAAGAATATAAGTTGGTGTATTACCTGATTCTGATGACTTGCATTGATTGGAATCAGACAGTGGTGCTGATAACGTCCGCATTTTCAAATGGAGGAGAAAAAAAGTCCTCCTTTCTGTCCAATACCACATGAAAGCGGTTGGTTTTTGGCATCTTATTTGTCCAGCTTCTGTACTCCTCTGTATAGACTTTACAAGAAATACATTGGCGGCAAACTCCGTAGCTTGCTAGCTTGTGCACGCCAGCTTTCTAAGACTGTTATTTTGTTAGCGCAACTGTGCAGTCGGTCTTTGGAGTTTTGACGACAGGTACGGCGCCAGAGTCTGTTGAAATAAAGTGTTTCTCGCCTTCCTGTCGGTAATTTTAATGAGCTAAATATGTACATAAAGTGTTGTACTTATATTCCAACTCCGCGTTCTTCTTGGTCATTGCCGCTGCCGCCGTCACCCCCCGACCCCCGACCACACCACCACAAATAGATGCCTGTCCTGTAGGAAACACTGGGGTACTAGACTGGCCTGCCTGTAGTCCAGACCTGTCTCCCATTGAAAATGTGTGGTGCAATATGAAGGCTAAAATATTTAAAGGGAGACTGTTGAACAACTTAAGCTGTACATCAAGCAAGAATGGGAAAGAATTCCACTTCAAAAATGTGTCTCCTCAGTTCCCAAACCTTTACTGAGTGTTGTTAAAAGGAAAGGCCATGTAACACACTGGTAAAAATGCCACTGTGACAACTTTTTTGCAATGTGTTGCTGCCATTAAATTCTAAGTTCATGATTATTTGTAAAAAAACATGAAGTTTCTCAGTGTGAACATGAAATATCTTGTCTTTGCAGTCTAATTGAATATAAGTTGAAAATGATTTGTTGTATTATCTTTGTATTTACCATTTACACAACGTGACAACTTCACTGGCTCATTGAAGGCTCAGCTCGCTTTCATGTGACCAGCATGGCGGCCAAAAGCAAAAAGTGTCATAATTGTTAGCCAAAATGAACGGTTTCAAATGATATAGTGGACTAGGGAGCAGAAAACAGGCGAAAATGAAATGTTTTAGGAACTTACGTGAAAGCGCCACCGCTCCTGTCGCCCACAGACACGCTCCTCACGCGGACATCAAAGCAACATCTGCCGTAAAACTGCCAGAGCCAAAATATTTGTCCTCTTCCGTCCTAATCTTCTAAGTGAAATGATGCAATTGAGAAAATGTTGCACAAAATCCTTGAACGGCCACTAAAAAGATCGGATTTGACCAAAAAAAAAAATCCGACCTACATTTTTTTTTTTTTTAATATATCTTTATTTACAAAGTTGAACATTTACAAACCCACATATGAACAAGGGCACTTAAAACAAATACTACAAGAACAAGAACAGCAGTGCCACACAGCGCCAGGGGTTGTTCATTCAAGAAAGTCATTCTAACATCCGACCAGTGTTGGGACTAACGCGTTACAAAGTAACGTGTTACTGTAACGCCGTTACTATCGGCGGTAACTAGTAATCTAACGCGTTATTTTTTATATTCATTACCGTTACTACATGATGCGTTACTGCGTTATTTTGCGTTATTTTTTATGTAGTATCGGATAGAAACTGAGAAGATCTGAGTGTTGCAGCGCTGCTGAAGAGGCGACAAAAAAGAGGCGCTGTCTGTGTGTACGTGTGTGTGTGTGTGTGCAGTGCTGGCCCAAGCCTCCATGGGGCCCTAAGCAAAATTTGATTTTGGGGCCCTCTATTTCTGCCAATAATATATAAATAATATATAAACTCATTGCGGCTCTGGCAGTGTTGTTTACATGATCCTATTGTCAGCCTGGCATGTCTTTACAAATGACATGTCATTTATAAAGATATGGGGGTGGCCCAGTTAAGAACATAAATAATACCAATGAATGAACGAATGATGTCCAGAGTGCCACATATGGTTCCTAATCTTAAAATGTAGAAAACATTCAGCTACAAGAGTGGCCTGGGGTTGAACAGTCCAAGTGATAAAGCTTTGTATTTACGGTAAAAGTGTCATCTTGTCTCATCAGTCTTGTACATATTAGTCTTTAATTACTAGTTTATATTTTTAGTTAATTGTTCATATTTAATGTTTACTTTGTACAAAGAGAGCGCAGTCTACTGAAGTTAAATTCCATGTGTGTTAAACATAACTGGACAATAAAGCTGATTCTGATTCACTTTATTATTTTTGGTAACAAAAACCTGAAACAGCAATGTGCAAAAATGTTGACCTAAAATTGTGTTTTTGTACAATAATATATCTTTGATCATTTAGAAATCATCAGTCAGACTCGTACATGCAAAAAATAAAAAATAATAATTTTTTGTTAATTGCTTTTGGGGGGCCCCTGGTGGCCGCGGGGCCCTAAGCAAGCGCTTAGTACGCTTATGCCTTGGGCCGGCTCTGTGTGTGTGTGTGTGTGTGTGTGTGTGTGTGTGTGTGGGAGGGGGCGTGTCTGTGTCTACTATCAAGACGTCATGGCGAACCCCGAAGCCGAGTTTCTTAAAATGGAGATATTTTCAGTACGTTTCTTTTATCGACCACAAAGAAAAGAACATTTTAGTTGAATGTAAGTTTCAAATATGCTGAAATAGCTACAAAAACAACATGCTTCGACGAAGCTAGTAAAGAGACACACACTTCACCTCCACCTCCAACAGCGGCTGGATTTTAATGAGGCACTGCACACTGAAGGTACACACACTCTATCAATTCTCTTATATACTCTTTCATTTTAGACTTTTTAGAGTGTTTGATTATCACATCACTCTAAATGTTTAGACTATAAAGTTCACAAACCTAAAGAGGGATACTAGTGGGCCAGGCTAATATTTCCTTTTCTCTAAACTAAGTGGGGAAATGTGTAGAGTGTTCTGGGCTTCAGACATGATTTTATTTCAGAATTCCTTGAGATAAAAAAAACGCCTGGTTAGGCTTTATGTATGTAGTGTGTGCCTTTCTTGTTTTACAGCTATGTTGTTATTATGCTGTTTGTTACTTATGTATGTTAAGTTGCAGCTATTTAAAATAGTTTTGTCAATTTGTTCTGGTCTGAAACAAATTGGCCCTTTAAAACATATCTTTGTCTTTGTGTGTTGTATGTAGAGCACATTGCTTAGCAGAGTTCAGTGATGCAAATGCATGTCAAGTTGATCAACACATTGTATTATTCTCCACTGCAATAACAGTACTGAAATGAAGGCTAAAAGGGCATTAAATGGGGCTTTAAAAAAATTAAAAAATATATATAAGTAACTAAATAGTTACTTTTCACAGTAACGCATTACTTTTTGGTTTAAGTAACTGAGTTAGTAACTGAGTTACTTTTGAAATAAAGTAACTAGTAACTGTAACTAGTTACTGGTTTTCAGTAACTAACCCAACACTGCATCCGACCCTGCAGTCTGGAGTCTCTCCAACGCGGGCAAGACCCAGGGCACTTTGGAGAACATTTAAAATGAGAATACATTTTTTAGAAAACAAGTTTTAGACCATTTCCATGCAACCAGAAGGCGCTTTTCTACCCCTTAACCTGTTTTTAAAAAGTTCCATTACAACAATTATCCCATAATACCGCAAGATGAATTGAGAATGCCTTCTAAAATCAATCGTCAACCGCAGGAATCGGAATCAAATTGAACCGTTAAAAGATTCACACCCCAATAAAATATGCTAAAAGCAATGAAAAGTATGAATATATTTCCCAATGCAAGGTTTCTTAAGCATTGTTGGGCATCTGCCAAAACATATCTGTTTCTTAGCACTGGCCATTTTCGTCAGGCCATCTCCGCAGCCACCTTGGGGGAGGGCCTATGGCGAGGCACCAATGGGAGTGCTTGGTGTCACGATAGTTTGCATATATTTCCCATCAGCCTTTTCCAGACCAGCTCAAACTGCTTCACCGTTTGTTATTGAACAATGAACAATAAACGATAGTTTGCATATATTTCCCATCAGCCCCTTCCAGACCAGCTCAAACTGCTTCACCGTTTGTTATTGAACAATGAACAATAAATTATACCATAATACCGCATGATGAATTGAGAATGGCAATTCTCAAATCAATCATCACCACAGGAATCGGAATCAAATTGAACCGTTAAAAGATTCACACCCCAATAAAATATGCTAAAAGCAATGAAAAGTATGAATATATTTCCCAATCTAAGTTTTCTTAAGCATTGTTGGGCATCGAGCGCCACCTACAGGGCTGACAAAACATCTGTTTCTTAGCACTGGCCATTTTCGTCAGGCCATTTCCGCAGCCACCTTGGCGGGGGCCTATGGCGAGGCACCAATGGGAGTGCTTGGTGCCACGATAGTTTGCATATATTTCCCATCAGCCCCTTCCCAGACCAGCTCAAACGGCTTCACCGTTTGTTATTGAACAATGAACAATAAACGATGGTTTGCATATATTTCCCATCAGCCCCTTCCAGACCGGCTCAAACTGCTTAACCGTTTGTTATTGAACAATGAACAATAAATTATACCATAATACCGCATGATGAATTGAGAATGCCTTCTCAAATCAATCGTCACCACAGGAATCGGAATCAAATTGAACAATTAAAAGATTCACACCCCAATAAAATATGCTAAAAGCAATGAAAAGTAT
This sequence comes from Nerophis lumbriciformis, assembly GCF_033978685.3. Lineage (NCBI taxonomy): Eukaryota > Metazoa > Chordata > Actinopteri > Syngnathiformes > Syngnathidae > Nerophis > Nerophis lumbriciformis. Next base: position 3,698,127 of record NC_084579.2, on the reverse strand, counting down.
GAATATATTTCCCAATCTAAGTTTTCTTAAGCATCGAGCGCCACCTAGGGGCTGACAAAACATCTGTTTCTTAGCACTGGCCATTTTCGTCAGGCCATCTCCGCAGCCACCTTGGCGGGGGCCTATGGCGAGGCACCAATGGGAGTGCTTGGTGTCACGATAGTTTGCATATATTTCCCATCAGCCCCTTCCAGACCAGCTCAAACTGCTTCACCGTTTGTTATTGAACAATGAACAATAAATTATTTATTTATATGGTGAAAATGTCGCAACACCGTGACCATGTTTGTTATAAACGTATATTTAAACTTATAAGGCCAGACTTTGCTACAAATTGCCTCGATAGCACATCTCCACTTGTATTTATGTCACTAATATAATCATCTCGGCACGACGAAGAAATACTTCAAATGTCTTACCTTCGAACAGCTTTTCTTGCCACTGATTCTGAGATAAATACATCCATGGTAAAGTTATTGCTGTACAAAGTGGATAACTGACATTACAGTGCATGGGACATTCAAACTGCGCAGGAAACGGATGGATGGAACTTCAGTTTATAAGAAATCATTAGCTAACTTTGTATTTTTTTTCCCTCCATATACCTTTATTTATAAAGTTCAACATTTACAAACAAACATATGAACAAGGACAATTAAAACAAGTGTGCAATCTACTAATAAAAGTCTCAATCAATCAATCACACTACAAAACAGTGCATTACAGCACCAGGCGGTTGTTAATTCAATAAAGTAATTATGGTAGAATGTAAAATAAATATATGTACTAATGTGTATAGTTATAGGCTCAATTTGTAAATATCTTACATTTTGAGCAAAGCCTTATAGTTTTTACAGCTTTTTGGTTGCTAGAAGTGGATAGCATTTTAAAGAAAAGCTCTAACTCTTTTTTTTAAAGGCACAAAAAACAGGTTGGGTATGAGAACTTTACATTTATGAATATAAAACTTAGACAATAGTTTAATGAGGCTGCAAAGGTAGGCGAGGCACCAATGGGGGTGCTTGGTGTCACGCAATTTGCATATATTTCCCATCAGCCCCGTCTAGAGCAGCTCAAACTGCTTAAAGGTTTGTTACTAGCATTGCTGGCCGTAAATCTACAAAAACATGATCTGGAATATGAAGGTATAGAACAATAAACAATGATAATAAAAATAAAATTTGTGACCAAACACCGTGTTTGTAACATACATTAAAAAAATAGTATAGTTATACTTATTAGACCTTGCCGCCACCCACGTTTACATAGAAAACGGAGAAGGATAGCAAAGCTCTCTAAAACGTTATGTCATTAGAATTATAGTAATTCATACTTGCCAACCCTGCCGAATTTTCCGGGAGACTCCCGAAATTCAGCGCCTCTCCCAAAAAACTCCCGGGACAAATTTTCTCCCGAAAATCTCCCGATTTTCAGCCACGCCCCCTCCAGCTCCATGCGGACCTGAGTGAGGACAGCCTTTTTTCATGACGGGAGGACAACAGGGTGACAAGAACTAAATCATCCAGACTAGAGATAAATTGTATTATTATGTTTATTTTACCTAAAAATACATGTATTTATTAATTAAAAAAAAACAAAAAAACGAAATACATTTTTACTATATTTTGCTAAAAACATCAAAATTAATTGTATTTTTATTTGTATTTTTTCGTGACTCCTTATTACATCCAGCCATAGAATTATACATTAAAATAAACATATTTCAAATAATTGATTTTAAATTATCATAATAATTCATTTAAAATGACCATATTTAATTATTAAAACAATTGCTTGTTTATCAACAACTTTAGCATTTTATTCATTACATTTTGAAACTCTCAGAAGCCAAGTTATGTTATATTCCTTAATATTTATTTATGCAAGTTTGAAGTATCAATTATCTAAACACAGTTTTGTTTGCATATTTTCAGGATGTAGATATCTATATATATATATATATATATATATATATATATATATATATATAATATGTATGAAATACTTGACTTGGTGACTAGCTGTCAATATACTCCTCCCCTCTTAACCACGCCCCCAACCACGCCCCGCCCCACCCCCGACCACGCCCCCACTCCCCACCTCCCGAAATCGGAGGTCTCAAGGTTGGCAAGTATGTAGTAATTAACTTTTAATTTAATTTTATTTTTTTTACTTTGTTCGTAAGTAAGTACCCGTTAGGAAGAGACCACGTTTTGACCCGGCAGACGTCCTCCACAACATTATTCACATAGGAGACCGACACGCAATCATTTTGGAATAAGCTGCGGATTTTTCTGATCAAAACAAAGTTTCCCACAGGAGTTTCAAGTGGATCATTCACAATTGTTACAGCAGAAAGAGGAAAACGAATAACCCCTGTACTGTACAACCAGAGGTGGGTAGTAACGCGCTACATTTACTCCGTTACATCTACTTGAGTAACTTTTGGGATAAATTGTACTTCTAAGAGTAGTTTTAATGCAACATACTTTTACTTTTACTTGAGTATATTTATAGAGAAGAAACGCTACTTTTACTCCGCTACTTTTATCTACATTCAGCTCGCTACTCGCTACTAATTTTTATTGATCTGTTAATGCACGCTTTGTTAGTTTTGGTCTGTCAGACAGACCTTCATAGTGCCTGCGTTTCAACAAATACAGTCACTGGTGACGTTCACTCCGTTCCACCAATCAGATGCAGTCACTGGTGACGTTGGACCAATCAAACAGAGCCAGGGGTCACATGACCTGACTTAAACAAGTTGAAAAACTTATTGGGGTGTTACCATTTAGTGGTCAATTGTACGGAATATGTACTGTACTGTGCAATCTACTAATAAAAGTTCCAATCAATCAATCAAAAGTGTGAAGGAAAAAAGACCATTTTTTATTTCAACCGTACATCCCGTCAAAAGCCTAAAGACTGACTGCACAGTTCCTGTCTTCACAATAAAAGTGCCGCTCCATCGCGCCTGCGCTTTCAAAATAAGAGTCTCCGAAAGCCAGCGCAAACAAGCTAGCAAGCTACGGAGTTTGCCGCCAATGTATTTCTTGTAAAGTGTATAAAAACGAATATGGAAGCTGGACAAATAAGATGCCAAAAACCAACCACTTTCATGTGGTATTAGACATAAAGGAGGAACTTTTTTTCTCCTCCATTTGAAAACGTGGACGTTTGTCATCACTACTGTCTGATTACAATCAATGCAAGTCATCAGAATCAGGTAATACACCAACTTATATTCTTGTCTTCATGAAAGAAAGGAATCTATATGTGTTAAACATGCATGTATATTCATTAAAACACCTTTAACATGTAAACAAAAACGGCAAAAAAAAAACAATATATATATATACTGTATATATCAATGTATGTATATATATATATATATATATATATATATATATATATATATGTGTGTGTATATATATATATATATATATATGTATATATGTGTGTGTGTGTGTATGTATATATATATGTATATATATATATATATATATATATATATATATATATATATATATATATATATATATATATATATATATATATGTGTGTGTGTGTATGTTACTCATCAGTTACTCAGTACTTGAGTAGTTTTTTCACAACATACTTTTTACTTTTACTCAAGTAAATATTTGGGTGAGTACTCCTTACTTTTACTTGAGTAATAAATCTCTAAAGTAACAGTACTCTTACTTGAGTACAATTTCTGGCTACTCTACCCACCTCTGGTTACAACATAACACCTGCTGGAATGGCGCTACTATTGGCGAACAACACCCAAAACTAATGCGTGTGCATGTGTGACGTACGTACGTCATTACGTCATCACGTAGGAGACGCCGTGAGAGGGCGCCCTCTAGGCATTCTTGGAAATGTTGCACACAAACAATGATGACAGTGTTGAAACTGTATTTGCATTTGCACTTTAATTTTATTGACAGTTTATTTAGAAAGCATATATATTATTTATGATCAATTTAGCTCATTTTTGTTTATTGCAACACTGCATAATTGTACATAATAGCATTTTTCATCAGTTTTTATGAGTCCATTCTTTTGCAGTTTATTTGCTAAGTATTTTTTTTTGTAATCAGCTTGATTATAACACATGCTTTCATATTAACCAAAGTTAGTTTGGCTGTAAGTAGTTTAGATATATTTATTGAATATGATTAAAAGGAGTAAGATGAATAATTCTGTGTTTTCTGAAGTCCAAAAGGTTAAGAACCAGGAACATCTTAGCGTTGGGTTGAAGCTGACAAATCTAATTGCAGTTGTCGTTTTTATGCTTCGGATGTATCTTGTTTTGCAAAGTTTAATACTTTCATTTTTTTTTGGTAATGTGCATTCATTTTTGGACCCTGTTGGTTCTGGGTGAGAAAGAAAAAGAGCTTACACAAGAAGACGAAGTTCTGATGCAAGGAGAAGAAAGTCTTGTTCTTCCTTCAGGAGAGCTCTCTTCCTGTTTGGACGCTCCGAGCGTGGATGGTTTACAAAACAAGCTGCTTCGGGTTTTGTTTGGACCACAAGCTGCTTCAAAGGCAGTATCTGGGTCGGATGTCAACAACAAGGCCGCAGGACCACCACGTAAAAAGACTCTGAACCAAGGTTTATTCCCGCTGTAGCAGGGCTGTCAAACTCATTTTAGATGGAGGGGGGCCACATGGAGAAAAATCTACTCCCAAGTGGGCCACACTGGTGTTGGAATAATTGTTTGTAAGTTATCACAAAAGAAACATTATATTACATTATGTTCCTGATGAGAAGATGAAGGCTGTCTTTCAAGGCCTAACAAGAGGAAGAAGGCTCGTAAAACTCCACTGTGATGGCAGGATCTGCTCAACTTCCAGAGGAACTCTCTTTGAAGTGTTAAACGAACTCTCTTTGAAGTCAACGCTATTTACGACCCGCTGCCCTTTTGAAGCAACTGTGGTCAGGAGACGGGAGGGGTTATCCATTGTCCTCCAACACCTGCCCCAGCTGGATCCAGGAAGAGCCCAAGCCCGAGACATCCTCTTCTTGGACTTCAATGAGACCGAAAACAATGACTGTTTTACATACCGTATTTTCCGCACCATAAGCCGCGCCTTCAATGAACGGCATATTTCAAAACTTTGTCCACCTATAAGCCGCCCCGTGTTGTAAGCCGCATCTAACTGCGCTAAAGGAATGTCAAAAAAACAGTCAGATAGGTCAGTCAAACTTTAATAATATATTAAAAACCAGCGTGATGTGGGCGCGCATGGAATCGTATATCAACACGGACGGAGCTGCGTGAAAAAAGCCACCCGGCCTCTTCGCGTAAACTTAAACTTACCTTAACCACTCGCTCATCTTTTCTTCATCCATCCCTTCGAGTTAGCTTTTATGATGACGCCGGCTGGAAAGGTCTCTTTTGGCAAGGTCTTCCTTTTGAATATCACCATGGGTGGAAGTTTCTGGCCATTAGCATGGCAAGCTAGAACCACAGTGAAGGATGACTTCTCATTCCCTGTGGTGCGAATATTCACCGTACGTGCTCCCGTTGTATCCACAGTGCGGTTCACAGGAATATCAAAAGTCAGTGGAACCTCGTCCATGTTGATAATGTTCTCTGGCCGGATCTTTTTTTCAGCTATCTTGTTTTTACAATATGCACGGAAAGTAGCCAGCTTTTCTTGAAAGTCTTTAGGCAGTTGCTGTGAAATAGTAATCCGTGTGCGGATGGAGAGATTGCGTCTTTTCATGAACCGGATCCCTGTCGCTTAGTAGGAGCCATTTTGTGGTCTTTACAGATGTAAACACACAAAGAAAATGAAACGTACGGTAATATCCGCGCGCTTTTTCTTCTTCTACGCGGGCGGGTGGTTGCTTACAGTAGAAGAAGAAGCGCTTCCTGTTCTATGGGGGCGGGTGCTTACCTTGGCGGTTGCTTGCGTAGAAGAAGAAGCACTTCCTCTTCTACGGGGAAAAAAGATGGCGGCTGTTTACCGTAGTTGCGAGATCGAAACTTTATGAAAATGAATCTTAATATTAATCCATATATAAAGCGCACCGGGTTAAAAGCCGCACTGTCAGCTTTTGAGTAAATTTGTGGTTTTTAGGTGCGGCTAATAGTGCGTAAAATACGGTACTTCCTATTTCTAATGAGACATGTGTTGGTGCGTGAACATTGAACATCTGAATAAAAGAGGAGACGAAAACCTTCTTCGTCAGAGCGTGGTGCAGGACTGTACAGAGAGTGCAGTGGCCATGTCTCTCCTCAATATTGAGTCCAAATTGAATTCTGTCTCTGTTTGATTCCTTGCCTTTTGTCTTGTTTAATAGATGTCCTCAGTGTTTGAACGTGACACTGGTAAATTCACGGCACCATAACTTCGAAATAAAGACAACTTCTTTGTTTAAAAATAGAACAAGCACATTCTGAAATTGTACAAAGCATAACGTTGTTGTTCTTTTTTTTTTTTACACTTACCTGTTAATAGTATTTATACTTTGTCGTTATTTATATTTTCTGAAAAAATGATGCGATAATGTTCATCACTCAACTCATTGGTGTTCATTTTCAATCTATCAAGATAAAAAAATGATATCAAAATCAAATTACAGGATGTTATTTATGTAGTTTGATCATTTTTCTTGACTGATGCACTAACATGTGGTTTATTTTGTACATATGTAGCATCATCTACAAATAGAATAGAATAGAAAGTACTTTATTGATCCCTGGGGGAAATTCAGCACCACAGTTTGCTCACAATAGACAATAAACACTTGGGTATTTTTTTTACATGTGAATAATATAAATATAGTCTATTATACAGCATTATTCACATGTGGATAATATAAATACAAAGATAAATAGTCTTTGTATAAAGATACAAAGACTTGCTATTGTGACATCTAGTGGACAGATTGAGAACAGCAGTTTCTTTCAGTCAAAAATTTCAGGTAAATTTTTATACTTAGCAAACTCATCCTGCGGGCCGGATAAAACTTGTTCGCGGGCCTGATCCGGCCCTCAGGTCGTACGTTTGACACCCACTATTATGTTAGATCCACTATGGACTGGACTCTCACTATTATGTTAGATCCACTATGGACTGGACTCTCACACTATTATGTTAGATCCACTATGGACTGGACTCTCACTATTATGTTAGATCCACTATGGACTGGACTCTCACACTATTATGTTAGATCCACTATGGACTGGACTCTCACTATTATGTTAGATCCACTATGGACTGGACTCTCACACTATTATGTTAGATCCACTATGGACTGGACTCTCACTATTATGTTAGATCCACTATGGACTGGACTCTCACTATTATGTTAGATCCACTATGGACTGGACTCTCACACTATTATGTTAGATCCACTATGGACTGGACTCTCACACTATTATGTTAGATCCACTATGGACTGGACTCTCACACTATTATGTTATATCCACTATGGACTGGACTCTCACACTATTATGTTAGATCCACTATGGACTGGACTCTCACTATTATGTTAGATCCACTATGGACTGGACTCTCACACTATTATGTTAGATCCACTATGGACTGGACTCTCACACTATTATGTTAGATCCACTATGGACTGGACTCTCACACTATTATGTTAGATCCACTATGGACTGGACTCTCACACTATTATGTTATATCCACTATGGACTGGACTCTCACACTATTATGTTAGATCCACTATGGACTGGACTCTCACTATTATGTTAGATCCACTATGGACTGGACTCTCACACTATTATGTTAGATCCACTATGGACTGGACTCTCACTATTATGTTAGATCCACTATGGACTGGACTCTCACACTATTATGTTAGATCCACTATGGACTGGACTCTCACTATTATGTTAGATCCACTATGGACTGGACTCTCACACTATTATGTTAGATCCACTATGGACTGGACTCTCACTATTATGTTAGATCCACTATGGACTGGACTCTCACTATTATGTTAGATCCACTATGGACTGGACTCTCACACTATTATGTTAGATCCACTATGGACTGGACTCTCACACTATTATGTTAGATCCACTATGGACTGGACTCTCACACTATTATGTTATATCCACTATGGACTGGACTCTCACACTATTATGTTAGATCCACTATGGACTGGACTCTCACTATTATGTTAGATCCACTATGGACTGGACTCTCACACTATTATGTTAGATCCACTATGGACTGGACTCTCACACTATTATGTTAGATCCACTATGGACTGGACTCTCACACTATTATGTTAGATCCACTATGGACTGGACTCTCACACTATTATGTTATATCCACTATGGACTGGACTCTCACACTATTATGTTAGATCCACTATGGACTGGACTCTCACTATTATGTTAGATCCACTATGGACTGGACTCTCACACTATTATGTTAGATCCACTATGGACTGGACTCTCACTATTATGTTAGATCCACTATGGACTGGACTCTCACACTATTATGTTAGATCCACTATGGACTGGACTCTCACACTATTATGTTAGATCCACTATGGACTGGACTCTCACACTATTATGTTAGATCCACTATGGACTGGACTCTCACACTATTATGTTATATCCACTATGGACTGGACTCTCACACTATTATGTTAGATCCACTATGGACTGGACTCTCACTATTATGTTAGATCCACTATGGACTGGACTCTCACACTATTATGTCAGATCCACTATGGACTGGACTCTCACACTATTATGTTAGATCCACTATGGACTGGACTCTCACACTATTATGTTAGATCCACTATGGACTGGACTCTCACACTATTATGTTATATCCACTATGGACTGGACTCTCACACTATTATGTTAGATCCACTATGGACTGGACTCTCACTATTATGTTAGATCCACTATGGACTGGACTCTCACACTATTATGTTAGATCCACTATGGACTGGACTCTCACTATTATGTTAGATCCACTATGGACTGGACTCTCACTATTATGTTAGATCCACTATGGACTGGACTCTCTCACTATTATGTTAGATCCACTATGGACTGGACTCACACTATTATGTTAGATCCACTATGGACTGGACTCTCACACTATTATGTTAGATCCACTATGGACTGGACTCTCACACTATTATGTTAGATCCACTATGGACTGGACTCTCACACTATTATGTTAGATCCACTATGGACTGGACTCTCACACTATTATGTTATATCCACTATGGACTGGACTCTCACACTATTATGTTAGATCCACTATGGACTGGACTCTCACTATTATGTTAGATCCACTATGGACTGGACTCTCACACTATTATGTTAGATCCACTATGGACTGGACTCTCACTATTATGTTAGATCCACTATGGACTGGACTCTCACTATTATGTTAGATCCACTATGGACTGGACTCACACTATTATGTTAGATCCACTATGGACTGGACTCTCACTATTATGTTAGATCCACTATGGACTGGACTCTCACTATTATGTTAGATCCACTATGTACTGGACTCTCACTATTATGTTAGATCCACTATGGACTGGACTCTCTCACTATTATGTTAGATCCACTATGGACTGGACTCTCACACTAATATGTTAGATCCACTATGGACTGGACTCTCACACTAATATGTTAGATCCACTATGGACAGGACTCTCACTATTATGTTAGATCCACTATGGACTGGACTCTCACTATTATGTTGGATCCACTATGGACTGGACTCTCACTATTATGTTAGATCCACTATGGACTGGACTCTCACTATTATGTTAGATCCACTATGGACTGGACTCTCACTATTATGTTGGATCCACTATGGACTGGACTCTCACTATTATGTTAGATCCACTATGGACTGGACTCTCACTATTATGTTAGATCCACTATGGACTGGACTCTCACACTATTATGTTAGATCCACTATGGACTGGACTCTCACTATTATGTTAGATCCACTATGGACTGGACTCTCACTAATATGTTAGATCCACTATGGACTGGACTCTCACTATTATGTTAGATCCACTATGGACTGGACTCTCACACTATTATGTTAGATCCACTATGGACTGGACTCTCACACTATTATGTTAGATCCACTATGGACTGGACTCTCACTATTATGTTAGATCCACTATGGACTGGACTCTCACACTATTATGTTAGATCCACTATGGACTGAACTCTCACACTATTATGTTAGACCCACTATGGACTGGACTCTCACACTATTATGTTAGATCCACTATGAACTGAACTCTCACACTATTATGTTAGATCCACTATGGACTGGACTCTCACACTATCATGTTAGATCCACTATGGACTGGACTCTCACTATTATGTTATATCCACTATGGACTGGACTCTCACACTATTATGTTAGACCCACTATGGACTGGACTCTCACACTATTATGTTAGATCCACTATGGACTGGACTCTCACTATTATGTTATATCCACTATGGACTGGACTCTCACACTATTATGTTAGACCCACTATGGACTGGACTCTCACACTATTATGTTAGACCCACTATGGACTGGACTCTCACTATTATGTTAGATCCACTATGGACTGGACTCTCACACTATTATGTTAGATCCACTATGGACTGGACTCTCACACTATTATGTTAGATCCACTATGGACTGGACTCTCACACTATTATGTTAGATCCACTATGGACTGGACTCTCACACTATTATGTTAGATCCACTATGGACTGGACTCTCACACTATTATGTTATATCCACTATGGACTGGACTCTCACTATTATGTTAGATCCACTATGAACTGGACTCTCACACTATTATGTTAGATCCACTATGGACTGGACTCTCACACTATCATGTTAGACCCACTATGGACTGGACTCTCACTATTATGTTAGATCCACTATGGACTGGACTCTCAATATTATGTTAGATCCACTATGGACTGGACTCTAACACTATTATGTTAGATCCACTATGGACTGGACTCTCACACTATTATGTTAGATCCACTATGGACTGGACTCTCACTATTATGTTAGACCCACTATGGACTGGACTCTCACTATTATGTTAGATCCACTATGGACTGGACTCTCACACTATTATGTTAGATCCACTATGGACTGGACTCTCACACTATTATGTTAGATCCACTATGGACTGGACTCTCACACTATTATGTTAGATCCACTATGGACTGGACTCTCACACTATTATGTTAGATCCACTATGGACTGGACTCTCACACTATTATGTTATATCCACTATGGACTGGACTCTCACACTATTATGTTAGATCCACTATGGACTGGACTCTCACTATTATGTTAGATCCACTATGGACTGGACTCTCACACTATTATGTTAGATCCACTATGGACTGGACTCTCACTATTATGTTAGATCCACTATGGACTGGACTCTCACACTATTATGTTAGATCCACTATGGACTGGACTCTCACACTATTATGTTAGATCCACTATGGACTGGACTCTCACACTATTATGTTAGATCCACTATGGACTGGACTCTCACACTATTATGTTATATCCACTATGGACTGGACTCTCACACTATTATGTTAGATCCACTATGGACTGGACTCTCACTATTATGTTAGATCCACTATGGACTGGACTCTCACACTATTATGTCAGATCCACTATGGACTGGACTCTCACACTATTATGTTAGATCCACTATGGACTGGACTCTCACACTATTATGTTAGATCCACTATGGACTGGACTCTCACACTATTATGTTATATCCACTATGGACTGGACTCTCACACTATTATGTTAGATCCACTATGGACTGGACTCTCACTATTATGTTAGATCCACTATGGACTGGACTCTCACACTATTATGTTAGATCCACTATGGACTGGACTCTCACTATTATGTTAGATCCACTATGGACTGGACTCTCACTATTATGTTAGATCCACTATGGACTGGACTCTCTCACTATTATGTTAGATCCACTATGGACTGGACTCACACTATTATGTTAGATCCACTATGGACTGGACTCTCACACTATTATGTTAGATCCACTATGGACTGGACTCTCACACTATTATGTTAGATCCACTATGGACTGGACTCTCACACTATTATGTTAGATCCACTATGGACTGGACTCTCACACTATTATGTTATATCCACTATGGACTGGACTCTCACACTATTATGTTAGATCCACTATGGACTGGACTCTCACTATTATGTTAGATCCACTATGGACTGGACTCTCACACTATTATGTTAGATCCACTATGGACTGGACTCTCACTATTATGTTAGATCCACTATGGACTGGACTCTCACTATTATGTTAGATCCACTATGGACTGGACTCACACTATTATGTTAGATCCACTATGGACTGGACTCTCACTATTATGTTAGATCCACTATGGACTGGACTCTCACTATTATGTTAGATCCACTATGTACTGGACTCTCACTATTATGTTAGATCCACTATGGACTGGACTCTCTCACTATTATGTTAGATCCACTATGGACTGGACTCTCACACTAATATGTTAGATCCACTATGGACTGGACTCTCACACTAATATGTTAGATCCACTATGGACAGGACTCTCACTATTATGTTAGATCCACTATGGACTGGACTCTCACTATTATGTTGGATCCACTATGGACTGGACTCTCACTATTATGTTAGATCCACTATGGACTGGACTCTCACTATTATGTTAGATCCACTATGGACTGGACTCTCACTATTATGTTGGATCCACTATGGACTGGACTCTCACTATTATGTTAGATCCACTATGGACTGGACTCTCACTATTATGTTAGATCCACTATGGACTGGACTCTCACACTATTATGTTAGATCCACTATGGACTGGACTCTCACTATTATGTTAGATCCACTATGGACTGGACTCTCACTAATATGTTAGATCCACTATGGACTGGACTCTCACTATTATGTTAGATCCACTATGGACTGGACTCTCACACTATTATGTTAGATCCACTATGGACTGGACTCTCACACTATTATGTTAGATCCACTATGGACTGGACTCTCACTATTATGTTAGATCCACTATGGACTGGACTCTCACACTATTATGTTAGATCCACTATGGACTGAACTCTCACACTATTATGTTAGATCCACTATGAACTGAACTCTCACACTATTATGTTAGATCCACTATGGACTGGACTCTCACACTATCATGTTAGATCCACTATGGACTGGACTCTCACTATTATGTTATATCCACTATGGACTGGACTCTCACACTATTATGTTAGACCCACTATGGACTGGACTCTCACACTATTATGTTAGATCCACTATGGACTGGACTCTCACTATTATGTTATATCCACTATGGACTGGACTCTCACACTATTATGTTAGACCCACTATGGACTGGACTCTCACACTATTATGTTAGACCCACTATGGACTGGACTCTCACTATTATGTTAGATCCACTATGGACTGGACTCTCACTATTATGTTAGATCCACTATGGACTGGACTCTCACTATTATGTTAGATCCACTATGGACTGGACTCTCACACTATTATGTTAGATCCACTATGGACTGGACTCTCACACTATTATGTTAGATCCACTATGGACTGGACTCTCACACTATTATGTTAGATCCACTATGGACTGGACTCTCACACTATTATGTTATATCCACTATGGACTGGACTCTCACTATTATGTTAGATCCACTATGAACTGGACTCTCACACTATTATGTTAGATCCACTATGGACTGGACTCTCACACTATCATGTTAGACCCACTATGGACTGGACTCTCACTATTATGTTAGATCCACTATGGACTGGACTCTCAATATTATGTTAGATCCACTATGGACTGGACTCTAACACTATTATGTTAGATCCACTATGGACTGGACTCTCACACTATTATGTTAGATCCACTATGGACTGGACTCTCACTATTATGTTAGACCCACTATGGACTGGACTCTCACTATTATGTTAGATCCACCATGGACTGGACTCTCACACTATTATGTTAGATCCACTATGGACTGGACTCTCACACTATTATGTTATATCCACTATGGACTGGACTCTCACACTATTATGTTAGATCCACTATGGACTGGACTCTCACTATTATGTTAGATCCACTATGGACTGGACTCTCACACTATTATGTCAGATCCACTATGGACTGGACTCTCACACTATTATGTTAGATCCACTATGGACTGGACTCTCACACTATTATGTTAGATCCACTATGGACTGGACTCTCACACTATTATGTTATATCCACTATGGACTGGACTCTCACACTATTATGTTAGATCCACTATGGACTGGACTCTCACTATTATGTTAGATCCACTATGGACTGGACTCTCACACTATTATGTTAGATCCACTATGGACTGGACTCTCACTATTATGTTAGATCCACTATGGACTGGACTCTCACTATTATGTTAGATCCACTATGGACTGGACTCTCTCACTATTATGTTAGATCCACTATGGACTGGACTCACACTATTATGTTAGATCCACTATGGACTGGACTCTCACACTATTATGTTAGATCCACTATGGACTGGACTCTCACACTATTATGTTAGATCCACTATGGACTGGACTCTCACACTATTATGTTAGATCCACTATGGACTGGACTCTCACACTATTATGTTATATCCACTATGGACTGGACTCTCACACTATTATGTTAGATCCACTATGGACTGGACTCTCACTATTATGTTAGATCCACTATGGACTGGACTCTCACACTATTATGTTAGATCCACTATGGACTGGACTCTCACTATTATGTTAGATCCACTATGGACTGGACTCTCACTATTATGTTAGATCCACTATGGACTGGACTCACACTATTATGTTAGATCCACTATGGACTGGACTCTCACTATTATGTTAGATCCACTATGGACTGGACTCTCACTATTATGTTAGATCCACTATGTACTGGACTCTCACTATTATGTTAGATCCACTATGGACTGGACTCTCTCACTATTATGTTAGATCCACTATGGACTGGACTCTCACACTAATATGTTAGATCCACTATGGACTGGACTCTCACACTAATATGTTAGATCCACTATGGACAGGACTCTCACTATTATGTTAGATCCACTATGGACTGGACTCTCACTATTATGTTGGATCCACTATGGACTGGACTCTCACTATTATGTTAGATCCACTATGGACTGGACTCTCACTATTATGTTAGATCCACTATGGACTGGACTCTCACTATTATGTTGGATCCACTATGGACTGGACTCTCACTATTATGTTAGATCCACTATGGACTGGACTCTCACTATTATGTTAGATCCACTATGGACTGGACTCTCACACTATTATGTTAGATCCACTATGGACTGGACTCTCACTATTATGTTAGATCCACTATGGACTGGACTCTCACTAATATGTTAGATCCACTATGGACTGGACTCTCACTATTATGTTAGATCCACTATGGACTGGACTCTCACACTATTATGTTAGATCCACTATGGACTGAACTCTCACACTATTATGTTAGATCCACTATGGACTGGACTCTCACACTATCATGTTAGATCCACTATGGACTGGACTCTCACTATTATGTTATATCCACTATGGACTGGACTCTCACACTATTATGTTAGACCCACTATGGACTGGACTCTCACACTATTATGTTAGATCCACTATGGACTGGACTCTCACTATTATGTTATATCCACTATGGACTGGACTCTCACACTATTATGTTAGACCCACTATGGACTGGACTCTCACACTATTATGTTAGACCCACTATGGACTGGACTCTCACTATTATGTTAGATCCACTATGGACTGGACTCTCACACTATTATGTTAGATCCACTATGGACTGGACTCTCACACTATTATGTTAGATCCACTATGGACTGGACTCTCACACTATTATGTTAGATCCACTATGGACTGGACTCTCACACTATTATGTTAGATCCACTATGGACTGGACTCTCACACTATTATGTTATATCCACTATGGACTGGACTCTCACTATTATGTTAGATCCACTATGAACTGGACTCTCACACTATTATGTTAGATCCACTATGGACTGGACTCTCACACTATCATGTTAGACCCACTATGGACTGGACTCTCACTATTATGTTAGATCCACTATGGACTGGACTCTCAATATTATGTTAGATCCACTATGGACTGGACTCTAACACTATTATGTTAGATCCACTATGGACTGGACTCTCACACTATTATGTTAGATCCACTATGGACTGGACTCTCACTATTATGTTAGACCCACTATGGACTGGACTCTCACTATTATGTTAGATCCACTATGGACTGGACTCTCACACTATTATGTTAGATCCACTATGGACTGGACTCTCACACTATTATGTTATATCCACTATGGACTGGACTCTCACACTATTATGTTAGATCCACTATGGACTGGACTCTCACTATTATGTTAGATCCACTATGGACTGGACTCTCACACTATTATGTCAGATCCACTATGGACTGGACTCTCACACTATTATGTTAGATCCACTATGGACTGGACTCTCACACTATTATGTTAGATCCACTATGGACTGGACTCTCACACTATTATGTTATATCCACTATGGACTGGACTCTCACACTATTATGTTAGATCCACTATGGACTGGACTCTCACTATTATGTTAGATCCACTATGGACTGGACTCTCACACTATTATGTTAGATCCACTATGGACTGGACTCTCACTATTATGTTAGATCCACTATGGACTGGACTCTCACTATTATGTTAGATCCACTATGGACTGGACTCTCTCACTATTATGTTAGATCCACTATGGACTGGACTCACACTATTATGTTAGATCCACTATGGACTGGACTCTCACACTATTATGTTAGATCCACTATGGACTGGACTCTCACACTATTATGTTAGATCCACTATGGACTGGACTCTCACACTATTATGTTAGATCCACTATGGACTGGACTCTCACACTATTATGTTATATCCACTATGGACTGGACTCTCACACTATTATGTTAGATCCACTATGGACTGGACTCTCACTATTATGTTAGATCCACTATGGACTGGACTCTCACACTATTATGTTAGATCCACTATGGACTGGACTCTCACTATTATGTTAGATCCACTATGGACTGGACTCTCACTATTATGTTAGATCCACTATGGACTGGACTCACACTATTATGTTAGATCCACTATGGACTGGACTCTCACTATTATGTTAGATCCACTATGGACTGGACTCTCACTATTATGTTAGATCCACTATGTACTGGACTCTCACTATTATGTTAGATCCACTATGGACTGGACTCTCTCACTATTATGTTAGATCCACTATGGACTGGACTCTCACACTAATATGTTAGATCCACTATGGACTGGACTCTCACACTAATATGTTAGATCCACTATGGACAGGACTCTCACTATTATGTTAGATCCACTATGGACTGGACTCTCACTATTATGTTGGATCCACTATGGACTGGACTCTCACTATTATGTTAGATCCACTATGGACTGGACTCTCACTATTATGTTAGATCCACTATGGACTGGACTCTCACTATTATGTTGGATCCACTATGGACTGGACTCTCACTATTATGTTAGATCCACTATGGACTGGACTCTCACTATTATGTTAGATCCACTATGGACTGGACTCTCACACTATTATGTTAGATCCACTATGGACTGGACTCTCACTATTATGTTAGATCCACTATGGACTGGACTCTCACTAATATGTTAGATCCACTATGGACTGGACTCTCACTATTATGTTAGATCCACTATGGACTGGACTCTCACACTATTATGTTAGATCCACTATGGACTGGACTCTCACACTATTATGTTAGATCCACTATGGACTGGACTCTCACTATTATGTTAGATCCACTATGGACTGGACTCTCACACTATTATGTTAGATCCACTATGGACTGAACTCTCACACTATTATGTTAGACCCACTATGGACTGGACTCTCACACTATTATGTTAGATCCACTATGAACTGGACTCTCACACTATTATGTTAGATCCACTATGGACTGGACTCTCACACTATCATGTTAGATCCACTATGGACTGGACTCTCACTATTATGTTATATCCACTATGGACTGGACTCTCACACTATTATGTTAGACCCACTATGGACTGGACTCTCACACTATTATGTTAGATCCACTATGAACTGGACTCTCACACTATTATGTTAGATCCACTATGGACTGGACTCTCACACTATCATGTTAGATCCACTATGGACTGGACTCTCACTATTATGTTAGATCCACTATGGACTGAACTCTCACTATTATGTTAGATCCACTATGGACTGGACTCTCACTATTATGTTATATCCACTATGGACTGGACTCTCACACTATTATGTTAGACCCACTATGGACTGGACTCTCACACTATTATGTTAGACCCACTATGGACTGGACTCTCACTATTATGTTAGATCCACTATGGACTGGACTCTCACACTATTATGTTAGATCCACTATGGACTGGACTCTCACACTATTATGTTAGATCCACTATGGACTGGACTCTCACACTATTATGTTAGATCCACTATGGACTGGACTCTCACACTATTATGTTAGATCCACTATGGACTGGACTCTCACACTATTATGTTATATCCACTATGGACTGGACTCTCACTATTATGTTAGATCCACTATGAACTGGACTCTCACACTATTATGTTAGATCCACTATGGACTGGACTCTCACACTATCATGTTAGACCCACTATGGACTGGACTCTCACTATTATGTTAGATCCACTATGGACTGGACTCTCAATATTATGTTAGATCCACTATGGACTGGACTCTAACACTATTATGTTAGATCCACTATGGACTGGACTCTCACACTATTATGTTAGATCCACTATGGACTGGACTCTCACTATTATGTTAGACCCACTATGGACTGGACTCTCACTATTATGTTAGATCCACTATGGACTGGACTCTCACACTATTATGTTAGATCCACTATGGACTGGACTCTCACTATTATGTTAGATCCACTATGGACTGGACTCTCACTATTATGTTAGATCCACTATGGACTGGACTCTCACTATTATGTTAGACCCACTATGGACTGGACTCTCACTATTATGTTAGATCCACTATGGACTGGACTCTCACACTATTATGTTAGATCCACTATGGACTGGACTCTCACACTATTATGTTAGATCCACTATGGACTGGACTCTCACACTATTATGTTAGATCCACTATGGACTGGACTCTCACACTATTATGTTAGATCCACTATGGACTGGACTCTCACACTATTATGTTATATCCACTATGGACTGGACTCTCACACTATTATGTTAGATCCACTATGGACTGGACTCTCACTATTATGTTAGATCCACTATGGACTGGACTCTCACACTATTATGTTAGATCCACTATGGACTGGACTCTCACACTATTATGTTAGATCCACTATGGACTGGACTCTCACACTATTATGTTAGATCCACTATGGACTGGACTCTCACACTATTATGTTATATCCACTATGGACTGGACTCTCACACTATTATGTTAGATCCACTATGGACTGGACTCTCACTATTATGTTAGATCCACTATGGACTGGACTCTCACACTATTATGTTAGATCCACTATGGACTGGACTCTCACTATTATGTTAGATCCACTATGGACTGGACTCTCACACTATTATGTTAGATCCACTATGGACTGGACTCTCACACTATTATGTTAGATCCACTATGGACTGGACTCTCACACTATTATGTTAGATCCACTATGGACTGGACTCTCACACTATTATGTTATATCCACTATGGACTGGACTCTCACACTATTATGTTAGATCCACTATGGACTGGACTCTCACTATTATGTTAGATCCACTATGGACTGGACTCTCACACTATTATGTCAGATCCACTATGGACTGGACTCTCACACTATTATGTTAGATCCACTATGGACTGGACTCTCACACTATTATGTTAGATCCACTATGGACTGGACTCTCACACTATTATGTTATATCCACTATGGACTGGACTCTCACACTATTATGTTAGATCCACTATGGACTGGACTCTCACTATTATGTTAGATCCACTATGGACTGGACTCTCACACTATTATGTTAGATCCACTATGGACTGGACTCTCACTATTATGTTAGATCCACTATGGACTGGACTCTCACTATTATGTTAGATCCACTATGGACTGGACTCTCTCACTATTATGTTAGATCCACTATGGACTGGACTCACACTATTATGTTAGATCCACTATGGACTGGACTCTCACACTATTATGTTAGATCCACTATGGACTGGACTCTCACACTATTATGTTAGATCCACTATGGACTGGACTCTCACACTATTATGTTAGATCCACTATGGACTGGACTCTCACACTATTATGTTATATCCACTATGGACTGGACTCTCACACTATTATGTTAGATCCACTATGGACTGGACTCTCACTATTATGTTAGATCCACTATGGACTGGACTCTCACACTATTATGTTAGATCCACTATGGACTGGACTCTCACTATTATGTTAGATCCACTATGGACTGGACTCTCACTATTATGTTAGATCCACTATGGACTGGACTCACACTATTATGTTAGATCCACTATGGACTGGACTCTCACTATTATGTTAGATCCACTATGGACTGGACTCTCACTATTATGTTAGATCCACTATGTACTGGACTCTCACTATTATGTTAGATCCACTATGGACTGGACTCTCTCACTATTATGTTAGATCCACTATGGACTGGACTCTCACACTAATATGTTAGATCCACTATGGACTGGACTCTCACACTAATATGTTAGATCCACTATGGACAGGACTCTCACTATTATGTTAGATCCACTATGGACTGGACTCTCACTATTATGTTGGATCCACTATGGACTGGACTCTCACTATTATGTTAGATCCACTATGGACTGGACTCTCACTATTATGTTAGATCCACTATGGACTGGACTCTCACTATTATGTTGGATCCACTATGGACTGGACTCTCACTATTATGTTAGATCCACTATGGACTGGACTCTCACTATTATGTTAGATCCACTATGGACTGGACTCTCACACTATTATGTTAGATCCACTATGGACTGGACTCTCACTATTATGTTAGATCCACTATGGACTGGACTCTCACTAATATGTTAGATCCACTATGGACTGGACTCTCACTATTATGTTAGATCCACTATGGACTGGACTCTCACACTATTATGTTAGATCCACTATGGACTGGACTCTCACACTATTATGTTAGATCCACTATGGACTGGACTCTCACTATTATGTTAGATCCACTATGGACTGGACTCTCACACTATTATGTTAGATCCACTATGGACTGAACTCTCACACTATTATGTTAGACCCACTATGGACTGGACTCTCACACTATTATGTTAGATCCACTATGAACTGGACTCTCACACTATTATGTTAGATCCACTATGGACTGGACTCTCACACTATCATGTTAGATCCACTATGGACTGGACTCTCACTATTATGTTAGATCCACTATGGACTGGACTCTCACACTATTATGTTAGACCCACTATGGACTGGACTCTCACACTATTATGTTAGATCCACTATGAACTGGACTCTCACACTATTATGTTAGATCCACTATGGACTGGACTCTCACACTATCATGTTAGATCCACTATGGACTGGACTCTCACTATTATGTTAGATCCACTATGGACTGAACTCTCACTATTATGCTAGATCCACTATGGACTGGACTCTCACTATTATGTTATATCCACTATGGACTGGACTCTCACACTATTATGTTAGACCCACTATGGACTGGACTCTCACACTATTATGTTAGACCCACTATGGACTGGACTCTCACTATTATGTTAGATCCACTATGGACTGGACTCTCACACTATTATGTTAGATCCACTATGGACTGGACTCTCACACTATTATGTTAGATCCACTATGGACTGGACTCTCACACTATTATGTTAGATCCACTATGGACTGGACTCTCACACTATTATGTTAGATCCACTATGGACTGGACTCTCACACTATTATGTTATATCCACTATGGACTGGACTCTCACTATTATGTTAGATCCACTATGAACTGGACTCTCACACTATTATGTTAGATCCACTATGGACTGGACTCTCACACTATCATGTTAGACCCACTATGGACTGGACTCTCACTATTATGTTAGATCCACTATGGACTGGACTCTCAATATTATGTTAGATCCACTATGGACTGGACTCTAACACTATTATGTTAGATCCACTATGGACTGGACTCTCACACTATTATGTTAGATCCACTATGGACTGGACTCTCACTATTATGTTAGACCCACTATGGACTGGACTCTCACTATTATGTTAGATCCACTATGGACTGGACTCTCACACTATTATGTTAGATCCACTATGGACTGGACTCTCACTATTATGTTAGATCCACTATGGACTGGACTCTCACTATTATGTTAGATCCACTATGGACTGGACTCTCACTATTATGTTAGACCCACTATGGACTGGACTCTCACTATTATGTTAGATCCACTATGGACTGGACTCTCACTATTATGTTAGATCCACTATGGACTGGACTCTCACTATTATGTTAGATCCACTCGACGTCCACTGCACCGGACGCCCTGGTGTGGGGGGGTTGGGGGGGGTTCCCCACATCTGCGGTACCCTCCTAGGTTTTTCATTGTTTTCCCATTGGGTGGAGTTTTGTCTTGCCCTGATGTGGGATCTGAACCGAGGATGTGGTTGTGGCTTGTGCAGCCCTTTGAGACAGTCGTGATTTAGGGCTATATAAGTAAACACTGATTGATTGATTGATTGATGAAGCAAATAAATCCAACAATATGATTGAGTTGTTGTAACTAAAAGTGTTCACAAAGTACACAGAAGAACAATTATGATCAACAAACATTGTTTTGTGTATTTTAATATTTGTTGACTTCCTATGGTGTATTATTTATCTATTCACTGCTGTGTTACAGAGAACAAGGACATGGGGTAAAATTGCTATGGTCTGAAAAGGGGTCGGATTAAATAAGCTCAGCTTCTTTCTACTCCTTTTCGGACGTGCTGCGATGAAAGAAGTGATGCTTGCATGGCATGTGGTGTGTACGTTCCATAGAACACCAACTACTGCTGGGTGTAGAACGTGCAACAGACTTCTAGCAATAATCACTCAACGGTTTCTTGTGAGTGGGAGGTGGCGAATGGCGAAAGGGGGAGGAGTCTGATGAGTTGTGACAAATAATTTATTTACACCAACAGACGTTACAATCCTGGGCGTGCTTATCAAGTCTCTCCCTCCGACGCCTACTTCCTCTTCCTGCCCCGCCCCCTCCTACCTCTGACGGAGGCGGCTGCGCCGTCGGCGGCGGCGGCGTCCGCGGGTTCGACGGCAGCGATGTTGATTTGACCTTCCTGGATCTCGCTGCGGGCTTCAGGCGGAAGGTGCTGGATGTGCTGCTGCGTCTCCAAGTAGAACATGACGTCACGCAGCTGCTCCTGCAGCTCGCTGATGGTCTGCTCCTTGTGCTCTCCTGCACACACACACACACACACACACACACACACACACACACACACACACACACACACACACACACACACACACACACACACACACACACACACACACACACACACACACACACACACACACACACACACACACACACACACACACACGGGGGTCACGTGACCACGCCGTCAGCGGATTCTTCACCATCACGCGGTTACAGTCGGCGGACAACATCGTCTCACCGTTTTCTTTGGCTTTGCGCTCCTCTTCGGCTAGTCGGGTCTGAAACTGCACCTGATTGGCTCTCAGGCAGCGGTTCATTTCCTGTTCCTCCTTCAGCTCCTGGCTGAGCTTCGCCACTCGACTGTTGAGCTGCGTGCACCTACCCCCCCACCCCAACAAACACCGTCACTGCGTGCACCTCCCCCCCACAAACACTGCATGAATGTTGAACCTACTTTTTATGTCTGTGTGACACGCAGAGGTGGGACCAAGTCATTGTTTTGCAAGTCACAAGTAAGTCTCAAGTCTTTGCCCTCAAGTCCGAGTCAAGTCCCGAGTCAAGACAGGCAAGCCCCGAGTCAAGTCCAAAGTCAAGACTGGAAAGTCTCAAGTCAAGTCCTAAGTCCTGCATTTTGAGTTTCGAGTCCTTTCAAGTCCTTTTAACCACAGACTAATATATTAACACAGATTGTGTATGCTTTTCAAACGTTGTATTTATTTATTAAAACAAGTGCATTTTAAATTGCAGGAAAGAAAATTGTGCTGACATTGCACTTTATAATAGCACTATTAACCAGTCATTTTAAACATTAACTCATTCCTTTACAGAACAAACACATTGAAAAATAAAGTGCAAATGTACTTATTTGTACAAAAGTGTTAACATTGAAAAAACATGACATATACGTGAACATAACAAAAAAGTTGTACTTTTTATATGTCAGGGCCCTATGCTGCATTGCATTTGCAAAAGACCAAATTAGCCAAGAGTCTGTCAGTCATTTGTGCACGATGGGGGCGTAGTATGATGCCACCATGGCTGAAAACTCGCTCCACTGGAGCACTGGAGGCAGGCACTGCCAAGACTCTCATGGCCACTCGGAACAGCGAAGGAAGAGTCTTCATGTTCAATGCCCAGAACAAAAGGGGGAGAGAGTTTTTTTGGGTTGGTGCACTACTTGTAAGTGTATCTTGTGTTTTTTATGTTGATTTAATTTAAAAAAAAAATAAAAAAATAAAAAAAAATTCTTGTGCGGCCCGATACCAATCGATCCACGGACCAGTACCGGGCCGCGGCCCGGTGGTTGGGGACCACTGAGGTAAACAACCAACAGTATGTCAGAAAGCTAGCTAAAACGGTACACATATTCATAATATAGTATACATTTTAACTGACCTTTATTTGACTATTTTTGTCTTTTTTTTAGGTGGCTAAAATACGCGGTGCTGCTGACCGCCGTCTAACGTTACGTGTGATATATTGACTAACGTAACCCTGCTTGAAAAAAATCACTGAACAAAAAGTATGAATAAGGTAGTGAACTGCAACAGATTCCCGTGTTTGCAATAACGTTATAACGTTAGCAGTGAGTTTACAGCCTCACTGATTTAACTACACAGCAAATAAAAGTCACGTTACTTAGCCAATAAACGTTATCTTACATTCAAAACTTACCGTTCTTTGTGCAACTTCAAATGCCGGACGAAGTTGGAAGTTGTTGCCTCTCCATCAGTAATTTTCGAACCGCATGTGTTGCATACTGCAAACCGTTTTGTGTTGACCACCTCGTAATTTTTATACCCAAACGAAATTATTTTAGGTATCATTTTTTGTTCACTGGCGTGTGGTTTGGACATGTCTTCTTCATTGGTTGTCCTGCAATTTGATTGGATGAATGCTGTGTGATGAAAACAAAGTAGATCTAATTTGATTGGCTGTTGTACTGAGACCACACCAGCTGACACACGCAACGCTGATAGACAAGTACACAATGAAAAATACGGAGCGCTCCCGAATAACTTTTTCATCTTTGGGTTTTGGGGAAAGTAGCAAGTCATGTCAAGTCATGTCAATTCAAAAGGCTCAAGTCCAAGTGAAGTCACAAGTCATTGATGTTAAAGTCTAAGTCGAGTTGCAAGTCTTTTTACATTTTTTCAAGTCGAGTCTAAAGTCATCAAATTCATGACTCGAGTCTGACTCGAGTCCAAGTCATGTGACTCGAGTCCACACCTCTGGTGACACGTGCATGAATGTTGAACCTACTTTTTATCCAAGCTCTGCTTGTCTTTGCTGATCTCTCCAAATCTGCGTTCCAGGTTGTCACAGCGCTCCAGGGTCTCCTTGAATTTGGCCTTCATGTTGCTGATCTGGCCCACAAACACACAACACAGTGAGCCACAAAGACAGGATGATGACATCACGGGGGCAGTGAGCACCTCCTCGGCCGTCTCCTTCTCCAGGTGGACTATCTTGTTCTCCCAGTAGATGCGCTGTGACTCCAGCTGGCTGGTCAGCAGGTAGGAGTACTGAGGAAGCAGAGGAAGACGCTCGTTAGCGACGTGACATCACAGGAGGCGGAGCCAGGTTACCTCCAGCTGGAGGGAGTCGATCTTCTCTGCCTGGCAGGTGTCGCCCTCGCACTCGTACTGCACCATCTTGCCGTCCGTCTTGCTGGCCACCAGCCGGTGCACGTAATTGTCTGGCGGCACACGGAAACGTTACCTCCACATTTAGTTTCCGCAAAGAGAGCGAAGCACACCTCCGGCGTAGTCCCACACGCGGTGGTTGGTGAGCTGCATGGCGTAGGTGTGCTGCGTCTCCTCAAAGTGTTTGTAGGCGTGGCGGCTCACGTAGCGCCCGCAGCCGATGTGGCCGCAGATCAAACAGATCCAAAGGTTCTGAGGATGAGGGGAAAGTTGCTTGAAGCTACGCCAGGAGTGAGACATCCACCCAAGATGTGTTATTACCTCCTGCACGCCACACTCAAAGCACTTGTTCTCCTCCACGGGCTCTGGAGTTTGACAGTAGCGGCACACGGGACACCTGACAATAAACTACACCTTACTTCACTCGCTTAGATGGAGACTGCCCCTTTAAACAGAAAAGTTTCATAGACAGCGCTGAGTGATAGAATGAAGGCACGTGCACAGACCTTGTAGGGACAGAAAAAAGGCTTCTTGTCTACTTTGAAGAAACATTTTGTGATTCCCAGAGCCCAAAAAAAGTCTGCGGGCTATAGAGTTTTCTATTGGGGCTCCAGTACTATGGAATGCCCTCCCGGTAACAGTTAGAGATGCTACCTCAGTAGAAACATTTAAGTCAATCAATCAATCAATCAATGTTTATTTATATAGCCCTAAATCACAAGTGTCTCAAAGGGCTGCACAACCCACAACGACATCCTCGGTACAAAGCCCACATAAGGGCAAGGAAAAACTCACCCCAGTGGGACGTCGATGTGAATGACTATGAGAAACCTTGGAGAGGACCGCATATGTGGGTAACCCCCCCCCCCCTCTAGGGGAGACCGAAAGCAATGGATGTCGAGTGGGTCTGACATAATATTGTGAGAGTCCAGTCCATAGTGGATCTAACATAATAGTAAGAGTCCAGTCCATAGTGGATCTAACATAATAGTAAGAGTCCAGTCCATAGTGGATCTAACATAATAGTAAGAGTCCAGTCCATAGTGGATCTAACATAATAGTAAGAGTCCAGTCCATAGTGGATCTAACATAATAGTAAGAGTCCAGTCCATAGTGGATCTAACATAATAGTAAGAGTCCAGTCCATAGTGGATCTAACATAATAGTGAGAGTCCAGTCCATAGTGGATCTAACATAATATTGTGAGAGTCCAGTCCATAGTGGATCCAACATAATAGTAAGAGTCCAGTCCATAGTGGATCTAACATAATATTGTGAGAGTCCAGTCCATAGTGGATCCAACATAATATTGTGAGAGTCCAGTCCATAGTGGATCCAACATAATAGTAAGAGTCCAGTCCATAGTGGATCCAACATAATATTGTGAGAGTCCAGTCCATAGTGGATCTAACATAATAGTGAGAGTCCAGTCCATAGTGGATCTAACATAATAGTAAGAGTCCAGTCCATAGTGGATCTAACATAGTAGTGAGAGTCCAGTCCATAGTGGATCTAATATAATAGTAAGAGTCCAGTCCATAGTGGATCTAACATAATAGTGAGAGTCCAGTCCATAGTGGATCCAACATAATAGTAAGAGTCCAGTCCATAGTGGATCCAACATAATAGTAAGAGTCCAGTCCATAGTGGATCTAACATAATATTGTGAGAGTCTAGTCCATAGTGGATCCAACATAATAGTAAGAGTCCAGTCCATAGTGGATCCAACATAATAGTAAGAGTCCAGTCCATAGTGGATCTAACATAATATTGTGAGAGTCCAGTCCATAGTGGATCCAACATAATAGTAAGAGTCCAGTCCATAGTGGATCTAACATAATAGTAAGAGTCCAGTCCATAGTGGATCTAACATAATAGTAAGAGTCCAGTCCATAGTGGATCTAACATAATATTGTGAGAGTCTAGTCCATAGTGGATCCAACATAATAGTAAGAGTCCAGTCCATAGTGGATCTAACATAATATTGTGAGAGTCCAGTCCATAGTGGATCTAACATAATAGTGAGAGTCCAGTCCATAGTGGATCCAACATAATATTGTGAGAGTCCAGTCCATAGTGGATCTAACATAATAGTAAGAGTCCAGTCCATAGTGGATCCAACATAATAGTAAGAGTCCAGTCCATAGTGGATCTAACATAATATTGTGAGAGTCCAGTCCATAGTGGATCCAACATAATAGTAAGAGTCCAGTCCATAGTGGATCCAACATAATAGTAAGAGTCCAGTCCATAGTGGATCTAACATAATATTGTGAGAGTCTAGTCCATAGTGGATCCAACATAATAGTAAGAGTCCAGTCCATAGTGGATCCAACATAATAGTAAGAGTCCAGTCCATAGTGGATCTAACATAATATTGTGAGAGTCCAGTCCATAGTGGATCCAACATAATAGTAAGAGTCCAGTCCATAGTGGATCCAACATAATAGTAAGAGTCCAGTCCATAGTGGATCTAACATAATAGTGAGAGTCCAGTCCATAGTGGATCTAACATAATAGAGAGAGTCCAGTCCATAGTGGATCTAACATAATAGTAAGAGTCCAGTCCATAGTGGATCTAACATAATATTGTGAGAGTCCAGTCCATAGTGGATCTAACATAATAGTAAGAGTCCAGTCCATAGTGGATCCAACATAATATTGTGAGAGTCCAGTCCATAGTGGATCCAACATAATAGTAAGAGTCCAGTCCATAGTGGATCCAACATAATATTGTGAGAGTCTAGTCCATAGTGGATCCAACATAATAGTAAGAGTCCAGTCTATAGTGGGGCCAGCAGGACACCATCCCGAGCGGAGACGGGTCCCATCTTAAAACTCATTTGTATACTCTAGCCTTTAAATAGACCCCCCTTTTAGACCAGTTGATCTGGTGTCCTGCTGGCCCCACTATGGACTGGACTCTTACTATTATGTTGGATCCACTATGGACTGGACTCTCACAATATTATGTCAGACCCACTCGACATCCATTGCTTTCGGTCTCCCCTAGAGGGGGGGGGGGGTTACCCACATATGCGGTCCTCTCCAAGGTTTCTCATAGTCATTCACATCGACGTCCCACTGGGGTGAGTTTTTCCTTGCCCTTATGTGGGCTTTGTACCGAGGATGTCGTTGTGGCTTGTGCAGCCCTTTGAGACACTTGTGATTTAGGGCTATATAAATAAACATTGATTGATTGATTGATTGATTGAACTTTTGTAACCTATTTTCATGGGCTTTCCTCTTTGTGATGTTAAGTTCCTGTTATGCGCTGTTATACAGTATATGCCTTGAGCTCTTATTTTGAAGGCGCTAAGAGCGGACGTGACGACACGGAGTGGAGCGGAGGTTTTTGAAAGAAGGTAAATAAAGTGGTCCTCGTGTAAACTGGAGCCTCCGTGTTTGTTATTTTGTAGTTTCATACAGTATAGGCCACATTTATAAACCCTCGGTTACACTTTTTTAAATAGATTCAATCTTGCACGTGGAAAGTTTAAGTGAGGGCTTTAGTTGCGGCGCATGGACTTAATTTATAAGTAAAGGTAAGACCATAATAAAGTTTTTTTTATTAAATGTGCTTTTTTGTGTGCTACAGTTTGTAGGTGTAA
>NC_084579.2:3630532-3663032 GCF_033978685.3 Nerophis lumbriciformis | reverse complement strand
AGTAACTCAGTTACCGTTACTACATGATGCGTTACTGCGTTATTTTACATTAATTTTTATGTAGTATCGGCTAGAAACAGAAGATCTCAGTGTGTTTTATTGGAGAGCTGCAGTGTCGTCCTTCTGAATCTTTCTGTGTCACAAGCGGGAGAAGAGAAGAGAAGAGGCGGTGTGTGTGTGGTGGAGGAGGTGTGTGTGTGTTTACTAACAACAAGACATCATGGCGGAGCCGAAGCCGAGTTTCTTAACATGGAGATATTCTCACTACTTTTCTTTTTTCGAGCACAAAGAAAAGAACATTTTAGTTAAATGTAAGTTGTGTCTTGGATCAAAGATCCTATCTATCTACTGCCCAAAACAGCGATTCAAATCTGCTGAAACAGCTACAAAAGCAACATGCTTGGACAAAGCTAGTAAAGAGAGACACAGACTCCGATGCCACTTCACCTCCACCTCCACCTAAGGATTTTAACAGAGGCGCTGCTAGCCAGGGCAACATTGATAGAGCCATTGCAGCGTATGTGCGAGAAGACATGCAAGCTATTTCTACAGTGGAGTCACCCGCTTTCAGGCAGCTAATTAGCATGATAGCGGGCGTCAAACAGCAAATGGCACGGAAAACATTTTCCAAGTACCTGGACAGTGAGTACATAAAAATGGAAAGCGAGCTAAAGAAAACACTCCAAACTCTGCCTCTGCTCATCATTCATCACTGAAGGTACACACACACACACACTGTCAATTCTCTTATATACGCTTTCATTCTAGACTTCTAGAGTGTTTGATTATCACATCAATCTAAATGTATAGACTATAAAGTTCACAAACATAAAGAGGGATCCTAGTGGGCCAGGCCAATCTTTCCTTATCTCTAAACTAAAACTGGGGAAATGAGTCGTGTTCTGGGCTTCAGTACAGTGTTGATCTCCTGAAGACGTGATTTTATTTCACAATTCCTTGAGAGAGAAAAATGCCTGGTTAGGCTTTGTGTATGTCATGTGTGCCTTCCTTGGGTGAAGGCAGGTTTACAGCTATGTTGTTATTATGCTGTTTGTTACTTATGTATGTTATGTTGCAGCTATTTAAAAGAGTTTTGTCAATTTGTTCTGGCCCGAAATAAATTGGCCCTTTGAAACATATCTTTGTCTTTGTGTGTTGTATGTACCGGTAGACCACATTGCTTAGCACAGTGTTTTTCAACCTTTTCTGAGCCGAGGCACATTTTTTTCATTGAAAAAATCCCAAGGCACACCACCAGCAGAAAACATTAAAAATTGAAACGCAGCACCCGATATTGACAGTAAAAAGTTGTTCTCGCAATTGTTGGATATGAATTCAAACCATAACCAAGCATGCGTCACTATAGCTCTTGTCTCAAAGTAGGTGTACTGTCACCACCTGTCACATCACGCTGTGACTTATTTTGAGTTTTTTTTGGTGTTTTCCTGTGTGTAGTGTTTTAGTTCTTGTCTGGCGCTCCTATTTTGTTGTTGATCGTCATGTCATGTACGGATGTACTTTGTGGACGCCGTCTGCTCCACGCGCTGTAAGTCTTTGCTGTCGTCCAGCTTTCTGTTTTTGTTTACTTTGCAGCCAGTTCAGTTTTAGTTTCGTTTTGCATAGCCACCCCTAAGCTTCAATGCCTTTTGTTTATTTTTGGTTTAAGCATTAGATACCAGACAGCTAGCCTCAATCATTACATTGATGTCAATGGTACATGTACTAATTAAATTACCATAACTTGCTCTAATTTTCGACCAATTTACAAACAGTTTGCCTTGTTACAAATCTTATTACATGTAGATATGACATAGGATGCTGTACCTGTTGAAATTACCTCTTTCGCTTAAAAAAAAAAAAAAAGACTTAATTGTGCAACATAGTTGTGTAGGGTCAGTGTTAGTCAGTTCTCTGATTATTTTCAACTGTTTCAGAATACATTATTAAAAGGCTATTTTTAACATTTTAAAAACAAAATTCAAAGATTATTTCATTAATTTTATGGCTGAATCAAAAGAAATTCCATAAATTAGAAAACAAATGTTCAAGAAGAAGTGAAAATATAAAATAATGTTATGGTTGGATGTTATTGCTGGTGGACCAGTTCTGGCTGAAAGATGTGATTATGGTGTTTGTTGTCTTATTATTTATTTGGGTCACATTTTGTATTACCCTGTATTAGTGATGGGTCCGGCAACACCGATGCATCGGCGCATGCATCGAGCTCATAGAGCGAAACCCTGTGTCGGTGCGCGTATCGCTTTTAGAAAGTCACGTGACCGATCATGAGCTTTTTGGTCACATGACCGATACGCGAACTGTGTCGCACTGACGCCTCCTCTGTGCCCTGTGAGCGGCTCTTTTCTACAGCCGGAGAAATAATAACTAAGAAGAGAAAGCGTCTAAAATTGAATACGTTAGAAAAACTGTTTTTTTTTAAATAAAAATGTGTAAAAAATAAAAATAAAATAATTTCCAGGTCCACAAGCATCCTCATTCACGACACGTTCTCTTAGATTTCCATGTTATGATA
Organism: Nerophis lumbriciformis; assembly: GCF_033978685.3. Taxonomy (NCBI): domain Eukaryota; kingdom Metazoa; phylum Chordata; class Actinopteri; order Syngnathiformes; family Syngnathidae; genus Nerophis; species Nerophis lumbriciformis. The sequence goes on along the minus strand of NC_084579.2, from coordinate 3,660,499 downwards.
CATGTTCATATTATTTATTGACTGTATTTAAAAAAGACAAATAATATATTTTTATTTAAATGAAGATATGAAATAATCCTAAATGAAATACAATGACTTGGTTTATATTATTGTATATACTAGGGCAGTGGTTCTCAACCTTTTTTCAGCAATGTACCCCCTGTGATTTTTTTTTTAATTCAAGTACCCCCTAATCAGAGCAAAGCATTTTTGGTTGAAAAAAAAAAGATAAAGAAGTAAAATACAGCACTATGTCATCAGTTTCTGATGTATTCAATTGTATAACAGTGCAAAATATTGCTCATTTGTAGTGGTCTTTCTTGAACTATTTGGGAAAAAAAGATATAAAAATAACTAAAAACTTGTTGAAAAATAAACAAGTGATTCAATTATAAATAAAGATTTCTACACCTAGAAGTAATAATCAACTTAAAGTGCCCTCTTTGGGGATTGTATTAGAGCTCCATCTGGATTCATGAACTTAATTCTAAACATTTCTTCACATAAAAAATAAATCTTTAACATCAATATTTATGGAACATGTCCACAAAAAATCTAGCTGTCAACACTGAATATTGCATTGTTGCATTTCTTTTCACACTTCTTTTTGACAGACATTTTAGTGACAAACCTGAGCTTGTGCTTCACTGAGTTTATGAACTTACATTCATATTTTGTTGAAGTATTATTCAATAAATATATAAAGGATTTTTGAATTGTTGCTATTTTTAGAATATTTTAAAAAAATCTCACGTACCCCTTGGCATATCTTCAAGTACCCCCAGGGGTTCACGTACCCCCATTTGAGAACCCCTGTACTAGGTCATAAAATCAGTGTCAGTTGAGTCGGTCCATAGGTTGCCTGTAGGGATTTTTAATGTCCAGCAGATGTCAGTATTTAGTGACACAGTATCGACACAGTATCAATACAGTTTTGCAATGTGTCAAAACGCTTCATGACGCCTCATCAACCCATCACTAGTAGATAGGTTATAGCTGCATCGCTCGCGGCTCGTCATATATTTAACGTTAATCCGTGATTTCACCGAGCGTTTCACTGACGGTGAGCAGCCTGACGCTGCTTCATTAACACCGCCGCTGTTTGACTCGTGGCCCGGGGCCGACGCTCGTAGTAACAGTCACGTGTTACAATACCGACGAGCTAACGTGTCCAGGTTATAACCATGTTGTCAATAAACACACATGGACTGAAGCTAAATTGTCCACTGTCCACTGCAGCATGTGAATGCAATGAAAAGAATAAAATCTGAGCCAAGCAGCTGTTAAAATGTTGTCCAGGTTAATGTTTTGGCCATTAAAGACCATTCATTTCAAGATTTCAACTGTGATCGGGCTTTAAACAGGTGGCTGACCTGTTCAGATGAGTGTAACTGCTACTGGTCAAATAATGTGAAATAGCATTTAATTTTACATGTATGCAATGCCATTTAAATACAATTATAGATAATAATAATAATAATAATAAATACTGTGTAGTGTTGTAAATAGTCAACGGGAAGGATTCTATTAAGATATAAGCCATGAGCACTACACAGCCAGAAAAAAACCTAGGCAGGACAAGTAAAAATATTGGGGCAAGTAGATTTGAGAAGTCAGGCAAGTAGAAAAAAACCTTAACGTTGAACCCTGCATGTGTTGAGCTGCTGCCGCTTAAGGTTAGACGGCACTGTACATAGAGCGCTTCTGCTCGTTAGTAATAAATTCTAATGTTGGATGTTCACTCCTTCACACAGATGAGTATAGAAAAATATTTTCAACGGCCGAAAAGGGCTCGACTTGGAGAGGAGGTAGGCCTACAGTTCGGACCACAGGTGCGACCTGTTCAGCAGCAGCAGCAGGAGGAAGAGGAGGAGGAGGAAGTTGACTGACTGTGGCAGGACACCTCTGCCTCTGTTTCACTTCATGTTGCTGGTAAATAATATGGTTGTAGTAGTAGGCTAAAGTTAAATTATTTAGTATTCACTAATTAAAGGGGCAGAGCTTTAACAGACAATTTAGCTTTTATATTTTATAAGATATATTTTTTGTAAGAACCACAATTAATAAATATATTTCAGTGAATCACTAATTGTTCAAATCTGTATATAAATATGTACATAAAATGTTGTAATTATATTACAACTCCGCGTTCTTCTTGGTCATGGGCCGCTTGTACCCGTGATCTTGTCCTTTGGGTCATAAACCAGAGCTCATGACCATAGGTGAGGATGGGAATGTAGATTGACCGGTAAATTGACAGCTTTGCCTTCCGGCTCAGCTCCTTCTTCACCACAACGGATCGATAAAGCGTCCGCATTACTGAACACGCCGCACCGATCCGCCTGTCGATCTCACCATCCACTCTTCCCTCACTCGTGAACAAGACTCAGAGGTACTTGAACTCCTCCACTTGGGGCAAGATCTCCTCTCCACCCTTTCCCGGGCGAGAACCATGGACACAGACTTGGAGGTGCTGATTCTCATCCCAGTCGCTTCACACTTGTACTACACTGTAACTAGTGTCGGAGGCAGATATTTACATATATCCGAATTTAAGTTGTACTTCTTTCATTTATTAGTCATATTTGAAAACAGCTCGTCTTTTTCCATTTATTCTCTTGATGCTCTGTCAGCAAGCATACTATGTGTGATAACCTTGAGTTCTTTGGAATATATTATGGCTAAGGAGGTGGAAGAAAAGAGAGGTTTTTGGCGTTGGGAAGAGAGACCATTTTGGGTGTGCGGGAAAGAAGGTTCTAGGGTTAGACTGGTCTCAATCTAAAATGTATGTTGTCAAAGCTTTGAGAATATATAAAACAAAATACCTATTCTTTCTCTGGTGGTTTTTAAACTCAGCTTTAAGTGTCGGAAAGAACTTGGGAGCGGATTGTGACTTGAATTCCCTGGGAGGAAAAACTGGTCCAAAACGCAACAAATTGGGGGCTCGTCCGGGCGACACGCTGAGAATTGGACACCTCTTACACTCTTCTGGACAGACTCACTAGTGGCCAAACAAAAACAAGGTAAGCAGAGCCTTTTTCTAAAATCTGCTTTAGGAGTCTGTCTTGAAGTATGTAAGTCAAACACTGTTTGTAACCCAGACACAGAGTAGGTGTTTTGTACGAGACGGGGATGTGAGAGTGGACATTTTGATGGATTGATTGCATTTCTCCCTTGTCCGCCATTACATAAAAGCTGTAAATAAGTGGTCATCTCGCGCCATTGTGTCTCGACTACCGTGACGGGCAGTTTCATTGACGAATAAACTAATAGTTGGGTGTAGCTCACCCTGGGTCATTGGTCGTCGCCTAAACGAGTAAGGGTTTCCAGACCCTTCGCCTGGGACGAAAAATTCTGAGGTACAGGGTTTCCAGACCCTTCGTCTGGGACGAAAAATTCTGTTGAGGGGCTTGCTGAACAACCTGGGTTTGCTATGTCACTGAAGGGGGTCAGGCAAAGTGGTGACTTTCGAGAAATGCTCGTTTCCTTCCCGGAGAGTGACGACATTGACATAGATTCCATCCGTTTATCTCCCATGTAACTGTGCTTTTAATTTTTACTAGCTTGCTCAAAGAGGGGCGTATTTTAGAAGTGTTGTTCTAGTGATAAAGATCTTTTTAGAAGATCTGAAGGGGGAATTGTCGGAGGCAGGTATTTACATATATCCGAATTTAAGTTGTACTTCTTTCATTTATTAGTCATATTTGAAAACAGCTCGTCTTTTTCCATTTATTCTCTTGATGCTCTGTCAGCAAGCATACTATGTGATAACCTTGAGTTCTTTGGAATGTATTATGGCTAGGGAGTTGTGCTTTTGTTATGGCTAGGGAGGTGGAAGAAAAGAGAGGTTTTTGGCGTTGGGAAGAGAGACCATTTTGGGTGTGCGGGATAGAAGGTTCTAGGGTTAGACGGGTCTCAATCTAAAATGTATGTTGTCAAAGCTTTGAGAATATATACAACAAAATACCTATTCTTTCTCTGGTGGTTTTTAAACTCAGCTTTAAGTGTCGGAAAGAACTTGGGAGCGGATTGTGACTTGAATTCCCTGGGAGGAAAAACTGGTCCAAAACGCAACAAATTGGGGACTCGTCCGGGCGACACGCTGAGAATTGGACACCTCTTACACTCTTCTGGACAGACTCACTAGTGGCCACACAAAAACAAGGTAAGCAGAGCCTTTTTCTAAAATCTGCTTTAGGAGTCTGTCTTGAAGTATGTAAGTCAAACACTGTTTGTACCCCAGACACAGAGTAGGTGTTTTGTACGAGACGGGGATGTGAGAGTGGACATTTTGATGGATTGATTGCATTTCTCCCTTGTCCGCCATTACATAAAAGCTGTAAATAAGTGGTCATCTCGCGCCATTGTGTCTCGACTACCGTGACGGGCAGTTTCATTGACGAATAAACTAATAGTTGGGTGTAGCTCACCCTGGGTCATTGGTCGTCGCCTAAACGAGTAAGGGTTTCCAGACCCTTCGTCTGGGACGAAAAATTCTGAGGTACAGGGTTTCCAGACCCTTCGTCTGGGACGAAAAATTCTGAGGTACAGGGTTTCCAGACCCTTCGTCTGGGACGAAAAATTCTGTTGAGGGGCTTGCTGAACAACCTGGGTTTGCTATGTCACTGAAGGGGGTCAGGCAAAGTGGTGACTTTCGAGAAATGCTAGTTTCCTTCCCGGAGAGTGACGACATTGACATAGATTCCATCCGTTTATCTCCCATGAAACTATGCTTTTAATTTTTACTAGCTTGCTCAAAGAGGGGCGTATTTTAGAAGTGTTGTTCTAGTGATAAAGATCTTTTTAGAAGATCTGAAGGGGGAATTGTCGGAGGCAGATATTTACATATATCCGAATTTAAGTTGTACTTCTTTCATTTATTAGTCATATTTGAAAACAGCTCGTCTTTTTCCATTTATTCTCTTGATGCTCTGTCAGCAAGCATACTATGTGTGATAACCTTGAGTTCTTTGGAATGTATTATGGCTAGGGAGTTGTGCTTTTGTTATGGCTAGGGAGGTGGAAGAAAAGAGAGGTTTTTGGCGTTGGGAAGAGAGACCATTTTGGGTGTGCGGGATAGAAGGTTCTAGGGTTAGACTGGTCTCAATCTAAAATGTATGTTGTCAAAGCTTTGAGAATATATACAACAAAATACCTATTCTTTCTCTGGTGGTTTTTAAACTCAGCTTTAAGTGTCGGAAAGAACTTGGGAGCGGATTGTGACTTGAATTCCCTGGGAGGAAAAACTGGTCCAAAACGCAACACTAGTTATTGGTTTTCAGTAACTAACCCAACACTGGTCATAAGCAGACGTCATTAGTCCAGGTGTGTTCTTACCTGGGCTGGGTTCAAAGGTCTCGATGACCATGTCGCCCATGGCTCTGCTCCCCATGTGTTGGTGCAACACCGCACTTCTCTCCAGCTCAGTCTTTCCGTTCAGAGCCAGTCTGGCCAGACTCAAACATTGCTCCTGCAGCTGCTCCTCCGACATGCCCTCTAAATCAACAAAATAGTCGTCACGTCAACAATATTCGCGTCCTCGTCACTGCTAGCTCACTTAGCTCGCCGGCTAACAACAGAAGGTTTTAAGACTCACCAGCGGAGTACTGGAAGCCTCGCGGGGATGGAGACTGCTCGGCTATTTCCAGACGGATGACGACCAAAGACACGCTCATGTGTCTTCCCCGAACGAAAGTCCACTTTAACACGAAAACAACAACACGCCCGGCGACGGCTAGCTAGCTAGCTCGCGAGCTAACCGCTAAGCAGTTAGCCGACTAGCGAATGTGCAAAAAGGCAGCGGGCGCTACAGGAAGTGACGTCAGAGACATAATATGACACATCAACATTAGAAGATGTTTGTTGATATTTTCAACTCAACTGACTAACTTCCAAGTCGCCTCGCTCGGAACATGTTTACTTTCTCGATCTCGCAACGCTGAAGAAATCGCGCATCGTCGCCCCCTGCTGGCCTGGAGGTGGAACAGCAGCCAGAGTCCCTTTAAAGCAGGGCTTTAAACCTTGACACCTCAGAATTCGGGGGGGGGGGGGGGGGGGGGAGTATATTGATAGCTAGAATTCATACAAATATTTCTCTTATATATATATATAAAATAAATACTTGAATTTCAGTGTTCATTTATTTCATACTTGCCAACCTTGAGACCTCCGATTTCGGGAGGTGGGGGTGGGGGGCGGGGGAGTGGTCGGGGTGGGGCTTAGGCGTGACTAAGAGGGGAGGAGTATATTTACAGCTAGAATTCACCAAATCAAGTATTTCATATATATATATATATATATATATATATTAGAGATGCGCGGATAGGCAATTATTTCATCCGCAACCGCATCAGAAAGTCGTCAACCATCCGCCATCCACCCGATGTAACATTTGATCAGAACCGCGCCCGCCATCCGCCCGCACCCGCCCGTTGTTATATATCTAATATAGACGATGCAAGGCATTAGTGAGGTTATAAAGCTTTTGCCTGTTAAAGAAAGGAGACTGATCCAATGCAGCACAGACATTCGCGTGCCACGCTGTCACGACCCAGACGCACACCAGTGCGCAATCATATGGGAGCCGCGCTGAGCGCACCTCCAAGCGCGTCTCGCTGCCGGCGACGGCCGGGTATGGGCCCGACGCTCCAGCGCCATCCATTTTCAGGGCTAGTTGATTCGGCAGGTGGGTTGTTACACACTCCTTAGCGGGTTCCGACGTCCATGGCCACCGTCCTGCTGTCTATATCAACCAGGGTGAGCCCCACCCCTTTCGTGAGCGCACTGCACGCGGAGTGACCCCTGTTACGCGCCCCCGGCAACAGGGGTGGCGGGCAGGTAAGCTGCGCGGGCGGAGCGCGCGGAGTGACCCCTGTTACGAGCCCCCGGCCACGGGGGTGGCGGGCAGGTACCTCGGTCCCGGACCCCGGCGAGGCGTCGGGGGCCTTCTCCGCTCCGTAAAAGTGTCCATCTCTTTTTTTCTTTTTTCTTCTGTTGTGGCATATGCTGCAGGTGCTTGCTCGTTTTTCGTATGTGGGTAACAACATTTAACTATGTATACATATTTCCGAATTGGTTTGGTTCCGAATCTATTTAAAGTCAATTTTTTTTTTATTTCAACCGCCCGACCCGACCCGACCCGCGGATAAAATCTAATTTTTTTAAATTTCATCCGCCCGATCCGCGGATAATCCGCGGAATCCGCGGTTGTGCCCGCAAACCGCGCATCTCTAATATATATATACAGTGTATATATATATATATATATATATATATATATATATATATCTCAAGAGGGACAGAGACTGTCACGTTCAAACACTGAGGACATCTATTAAACAAGACAAAAGGCAAGGAATCAAACAGAGACAGAATTCAATTTGGACTCAATATTGAGGAGAGACATGGCCACTGCACTCTCTGCACAGTCCTGCACCATGCTCTGACGAAGAAGGTTTTCGTCTCCTCTTTTATTCAGATGTTCAATGTTCACGCACCAACACACGTCACAGCAGGAATGGGAAGTATATAAAACAGTCATTGTTTTCGGTCGCTTTGAAGACCAAGAAGAGGATTTCTCGGGCTTGGGCTCTTCCTGGATCCAGCTGGGGCAGGTGTTGGAGGACAATGGATAACCCCTCCTGTCTCCTGACCACAGTGACTTCAAGAGGGCAGCGGGTCGTAAATAGCGTTGACCTCGGTTACCAAATAGTTGGAAGAGAGTTTGTGAAATATTTCAAAGAGAGTTCGTTTAATACTTCAAAGAGAGTTCCTCTGGAAGTTGAGCAGATCCTGCCATCTGTCCGTGTTGAAATCACAGTGGCGTTTCACGAGCATTCTTCCTCTTGTTAGGCCTCGAAAGACAGCATTCATCTTCTTATCAGGAACATAATGTAATACGTTTCTTTTGTGATAACTTACAAACAATTATTCCAACAGAGACAGCGCACAGTGCATGTGGATCACATGTGACCATGGCGAGAAAACATGGAGAGACTGCCAGTTATCTAGTCTCCACCAGTTGCAGAAAATGTGCCATCAGTACAACTGGACAGTGCTGTTTCAGTTCCATCACCAGGACCATCAGTGAGTCAGACACAAACTAGTCTCATCATTGAACCAGATTCAAGGGCTGCTGAGTTGCCATCATCAGAACCCAGATCACCCACAACAAAAACCCCACCAGTGATCCGCAGGTACCCAGAAAGGTTTCGAATACCACCAAAAAAACTGAATCTCTGAAGACAGTATAAAAATCTGTTAAAGATGTACACATACTGTTTGTATAATAAGCATGTTATTGTTTACAAATGAGGGTTAAGAAAAAAAAAAGAATGTGGCTTAAGTAGTTTTTTAATTGAGCTGCTGCATTTTTTTGGTTGGGTTGTTTATTTCTTTTGAGTAACTTCTACAATTCTAAAAGGGGAGGAATGTAATAGAGTGATCTATGTTTGTCTGTTGCCATCTCCTGGTGAATGTTGGCTATAGCGTACTGGGGTTACTTTTTGGTTGGCCAACGATTCACGTGGTGTTGCGCACCTGACGCCAAGTGTGTGAGTCTGTTCTGAAGTCTACAGTAAAGAGACGTACTTCATCACCTCGCCTGGTTATTGCCTCCAACTCAATATATTACAACAACATTGGAGGGGGCGTGGCCTCCAGGTCTGCCTGAATTTCGGGAGAAAATTTGTCCCGGGAGGTTTTCGGGAGAGGCGCTGAATTTCGGGAGTCTCCCGGAAAATCCGGGAGGGTTGGCAAGTATGATTTATTGACACACATAACACTCCTCTCTACTCATTGTTGTATTTGAAAGTGCAATGCTTTGAGCCAGTAGCACAGCCTTTGAAGGAGCATAGGTATGGGCAGCATCTGTGGAATTTAATTTGCAGGAAAGGAGTGAGTTTAGGGTTGAATTGTCCATCCTCGTTCTATTCTCTGTCACTATCTTTTTTTGGACATTACTACTTGCCGTAGTTTTGAAGCAATGCATGATGGGATTCCGGATGTTGTGTGTCAGTGTATTAACGTATGGATAACGGAGACATATATAATAGTCTCCTTCGTGTTGTGCGTGCAGTTGTGCACTCTCCAAAAGCCGTAGATGTTATAACGTGACTGGGCCGGCACGCTGTTTATATGGAGGAAAAGTGGACGTGACGACAGGCTGTCCTCACTCAGGTCCGTCTGGAAATCGGGAGAAATTTGGGAGAATGGTTGTACCAGGAGATTTTTGGGAGAGGCACTGAAATTCGGGAGTCTCCAGGAAAATTCGGGAGGGCCAAGTAGGCCGCACTGGTAAAATCCTGGCACGATAACTTAAAAATAAAGACAACTTCAGGTTGTTTTCTTTGTTTAAAAATAGAACTAGCACATTCTGAAATTGTACAAATCATGTTTTTTTTTACACTTACATGTAGCGGTCAATAATATTCTATCTTTATTTGTCGCTATTTATACTTCTTGAATAAATTATGCGATAATGTTCATCAGTCGATTCATTGGTGTTCATTTTCAATCTATCAAGATAAAAAAGTAATATAAAAATCAACAAGCGTTAGAAAATGGATGGATGGAAATTACAGGATGTTATTTATGTAGTTTGCTCATTTTCCTCGACTGGTGTACTAACATCATGTGGTTTATTTATTTATTTTTACATATGTAGCATCCTCTACAAAGATACGAAGAATTGCTATTGTGACATCCAGTGGACACTTTTAGAACAGCAGTTTCTTTCAATTCAAAAATTTCAGCTCATTTTTATACTTCGCAAACTCATCCCGCTATTTATTAAATTTTATTTACAAAACCTTGGAATGCCTCGGGATCTCCATGGAAGAGCTAGACCAAGAGTCTGGGGAGAGGGAAGTCTGGGCTTCTCTGCTTAGGCTGCTGTCCCCGCAACCCGACTTCAGATAAGCAAAAGAAGAGGGATGAATGGATGGATGATTATTTACGAAAAACCCAAAATGTTTATCAATCTAATAAGAGACAATAATGCAACTCCAACACAATGCCAGCTTTACAATACTAGAAATTAACAAAGCAATTGAGATGACACAAATATAATACAAAAAAAAAATTCCAACGATTAGATCTTAAGTTGATTTAGAGATTTATCTTCTGATTATACATTATTTTTATTATTTTTTTTTTACATTTTTTTGTCATAGAAAACTTGTTTTTAAGACAAAAACAAAAAATATGCAATATTTCCCCTCCAATTTTTTTTACAAGTGGAATATTTGATGTGAAGTAATTGGAGCTTTTGATGCATTTTTATAAAAATTAAAAAAAAAAAAAAAAAAAAAAAAAAAACATTCCAAAAAGGCCCCAATCATCAAGTGCCAAAAGTTACACATAACATTTTTTTTTTTACAATTCCAACGCTTAGATCTTAAGTTAATTTAGAGATTTATCTTCTGATTATACATGAGTTTTTAAATTTTTTTTTTTTCATAGAAAACTTGTTTTTAAAGGCAAAAAATATTTTCCCCCAAAAAACATTTTAAACTGGAATATTTGATGTGAAGTAATTGGAGCCTTCAGTCAATAATTCATAATGACTTTGATTCATTCTTTTTTTGAGTAAAGAGTTTTAAAGAAAAAGTAGCCTTCATGGCAGCTTTGTTTTATTAGTGTCAACATTTCACCTTTACCAAAATAGTTTCTCTCTCTTTGATGAAATAACACTAGAGGAATTGTTAAGATGTGTCAATGGGACAAAACAAACATGTTTACTTGACCCATTTCTTGGGAAACTTATTAAGGAGCTTTTTGTACTATTAGGTCCATCAGTGCTAAATATTATAAACTTATCACTTTCCTCTGGCCCTGTTCCCCTAGCATTCAAAAAAGCGGTTATTCATCCTTTGCTCAAAAGACCTAACCTCGATCCTGACCGGTGTCCCACCTTCCCTTTATCTCGAAAATCCTCGAAAAAATTGTCGCACAGCAGCTAAATGAACACTTAATGTCTAACAATCTCTGTGAACCTTTTCAATCCGGTTTCAGGGCAAATCACTCTACGGAGACAGCCCTCGCAAAAATGACTAATGATCTACTGCTAACGATGGATGTCATCTATGTTGCTGCTTCTTGATCTTAGCGCTGCTTTCGATACCGTCGATCATAATATTTTATTAGAGCGTATCAAAACACGTATTGGTATGTCAGACTTAGCTTTGTCGTGGTTTAACTCTTATCTTACTGACAGGATGCAGTGCGTCTCCCATAACAATGTGACCTCAGACTATGTTAAGGTAACGTGCGGAGTCCCCCAAGGTTCGGTTCTTGGCCCTGCACTCTTTAGTATTTACATGCTGCCGCTAGGCGACATCATACGCAAATACGGTGTTAGCTTTCATTGCTATGCTGATGACACCCAACTCTACATGCCCCTAAAGCTGACCAACACGCCGGATTGTAGTCAGCTGGAGGCGTGTCTTAATGAAATTAAACAATGGATGTCCGCTAACTTCTTGCAACTCAACACTAAGAAAACGGAAATGCTGATTATCGGTCCTGCTAAACACCGACATTTATTTAATAATACCACCTTAACATTTGACAACCAAACAATTACACAAAGCGACTCGGCAAAGAAACTGGGTATTATCTTCCACCCAACTCTCTCCTTTGAGTCACACATTAAGAGTGTTACTAAAACGGCCTTCTTTCATCTCCGTAATATCGCTAAAATTCGTTCTATTTTATCCACTAGCGACGCTGAGATCATTATTCATGCGTTCGTTACGTCTTGTCTCGACTACTGTAACGTATTATTTTGGGGTCTCCCTATGTCTAGCATTAAAAGATTACAGTTGGTACAAAATGCGGCTGCTAGACTTTTGACAAGAACAAGAAAGTTTGATCATATTACGCCTATACTGTATATACCTTTATATACATATATACATATATATATACCTATACTGGCTCACCTGCACTGGCTTCCTGTGCACTTAAGATGCGACTTTAAGGTTTTACTACTTACGTATAAAATACTACACGGTCTAGCTCCGTCCTATCTTGTCGATTGCATTGTACCATATGTCCCGGCAAGAAATCTGCGTTCGAAGAACTCCGGCTTATTAGTGATTCCCAGAGCCCAAAAAAAGTCTGCGGGCTGTTGAGCGTTTTCTATTCGGGCTCCAGTACTATGGAATGCCCTCCCGGTAACAGTTAGAGATGCTACCTCAGTAGAAGCATTTAAGTCCCATCTCAAAACTCATTTGTATACTCTAGCCTTTGAATAGCCCCCCCTTTTTTTAGACCAGTTGATCTGCCGTTTCTTTTCTTTTCTCCTCTGCTCCCCCCTATCCCTTGTGGAAGGGGAGACACACAGATCCGGTGGCCATGGATGGGGTGCTGGCTGTCCGGGGTCGGGACCCGGGGTGGACCGCTCGCCTGTATATCGGTTGGGAACATCTCTGCGCTGCTGACCCGTCTCCGCTCGGGATGGTTTCCTGCTGACCCCACTATGGACTGGACTCTTACTGTTATGCTGGATCCACTATGGACTGGACTCTCACAATATTATGTTAGACCCACTCGACATCCATTGCATTCGGTCTCCCTAGAGGGGGGGGGGGGTTACCCACATATGCGGTCCTCTCCAAGGTTTCTCATAGTCATTCACATCGACGTCCCACTGGGGTGAGTTTTTCCTTGCCCTTATGTGGGCTTTGTACCGAGGATGTCGTTGTGGCTTGTGCAGCCCTTTGAGACACTTGTGATTTAGGGCTATATAAATAAACATTGATTGATTGATTGATTTTTATTAAAAAAAAAAAAAAAAACTAAAAAATTCCAAAAGGTCCCCAATCATCAAGTGCCAAAAGTTACACATAACATTTTTTTTTACAATTCCAACGCTTAGATCTTAAGTTAATTTAGAGATTTATCTTCTGATTATACATGAGTTTTTAAATGTTTTTTTGTCATAGAAAACTTGTTTTTAAGACAAACAAAAAATATGCAATATTTCCCCCAAAAATTTTTTTACAAGTGGAATATTTGATGTGAAGTAATTGGAGCTTTTGATGCATTTTTATTAAAAAAAATAAAATAAAAATAAAAAAAATCCAAAAGGGCCCCAATCATCAAGTGCCAAAAGATACACACAACATTTTTTTTTACAATTCCAACGCTTAGATCTTAAGTTAATTTAGAGATTTATCTTCTGATTATACATGAGTTTTTAAATGTTTTTTTTGTCATAGAAAACTTGTTTTTAAGACAAACAAAAAATATGCAATATTTCCCCCCAAAATTTTTTTACAAGTGGAATATTTGATGTGAAGTAATTGGAGCTTTTGATGCATTTTTATTTAAAAAAAAAAAAAAAAAAAAAAAATACAAAAAAATTCCAAAAGGGCCCCAATCATCAAGTGCCAAAAGTTACACATTTTTTTTTTTTTTTTACAATTACAACGCTTAGATCTTAAGTTAATTTAGAGATTTATCTTCTGATTATACATGAGTTTTTAAATGGTTTTTTTTGTCATAGAAAACTTGTTTTTAAGGCAAAAAATATTTCCCCCCAAAAAACATTTTAAACTGGAATATTTGATGTGAAGTAATTGGAGCCTTCAGTCAATAATTCATAATGACTTTTGATTCATTCTTTTTTTGAGTAAAGAGTTTTAAAGAAAAAGTAGCCTTCATGGCAGCTTTGTTTTATTAGTGTCAACATTTCACCTTTATAAGCTTTTATTCCACTTTTTAATGGATTTTTCTGCATTTTGAACACCTCGGCTTTAAACAGTCTTGAACAGCAACGATTCAAACAGTCCAACACAAGTCCCACATTTACTATTTTATTTAAAAAAAAAAAAAAGCTTTGACATTCCAGTGTTTCTGTTTTTTTTTCCATTTTCTAACAAAGGCGGATAATGAGATGACACTTGCAGATTGTCAATCATTGCGCTCGGACCTCAACATTCTCCACTCACTCAGATGACAACATGAGATTGTGAGAGAGTGAGCCAGGTTCTTCATAAAAACACTTCTTTCATCATGAAACTGGGAGATTTCTCATTTCTCACCAAAGGAAATTGAGATAACTTAGATTCTTTCTTTCTTTTTTGCTCAGATAACATCCATTTAAAATGTGTTGTATATTGAAGGAGCGTTAAGTTAAATATAGTGTTTTAACAGCGTTTAAAACGTCCATCTTGCTGGTCAACATGTTCTCAGAAGATTGAGTTGACCGATTCTGAGGTGACATAGAATGACGGAACACTAACACACACATGTATTCTCTCTCTCTCTCTCTCTCACATACACTCCGAACTTTAACTTCCCGTGTTATTTACAATCAGGTCCAAATTTCACAGAAGACAGGACCCACTCAGATCAGTTCTGATGTTAAAAAAAAAAGGTTGCACTTGTCATCATGAAGTCTACGCAGCGGTTTGAGGATTGTTTTCCAGATTTAAAACAATCTGCTGGTTGGCGAGGAGGTCATGTGTGACCGGGAAGAAGTGACAGGAACCAACTAAAAACAAAAATCCACTCTTTTATAATACTGCAACTACGGAGGCGGTTCACTTCCTTCACAGCCAGACAAAAAGTAAATAAATCTTCAGTTTGATGGAGACTTCTTATGAGGTTTGTTGCACACAAAGTGAGGGAACGTGACTGACCGACCAAAACAAAAAAATAGTGGTTTATTGTGTTTTATAGTCGCTCGCTATGTACAATAATTTACTAGTTTGTCTAAAAGAGCCTACTTAGCATAATAAGGTCTCACCACGCACTCGCAGTATGAATCCGTGAGCGGCGCGTGGAAGTTGAGACTGTTCCAGAAATGTGCTGACTGGACACAAAAACACAATCCAGGTGATAGAAAAAAAAAAAAAAAAAAAAAAAAGCCACTTGGGGTGAACGTGACGGCTTTTAGATTTTGAGGTTCTTTAGCGTTTCCGCCCTCTTCTTGAGCAGGTCCCCCGCCTCCTGTAGCGAGTGCAGGTGACTGCTCTGCAGCTTGTCCACAGCAGCCTTGGTGAAGGACCATTCCTCCTGGACGCACAGGAAGTACACGTCAGTCACAGGATGTCACCTTCTTGTCGGTGCTTGCCTTCACGCTGTGGGTCATTCCACTCCATTGGTGCCATTTACGTGAACAAAATGAAGAAGTGCAGAATAACACCTGTGACATACTTTTTCTATGTATGCTGATATTAGGGCTGGGCGATGTATGGAATATACTGGATATGTCGCGGGTTTGTCTCTGTGAGATATAGAAAATGACATACCTGCCAACTTTTGAAATCAGAAAAACCTAGTAGCCAGTAGAGATGCGCGGATAGGCAATTATTTCATCCGCAACCGCATCAGAAAGTCGTCAACCATCCGCAATCCACCCGATCTAACATTTGATCAGAACTGCATCCGCCCGCCATCCGCCCGTTGTTATATATCTAATATAGACGATGCAAGGCATTAGTGAGGTTATAAAGCTTTTGCCTGTTAAAGAAAGGAGACTGATCCAATGCAGCACAGACATTCGCGTGCCACGCTGTCACGACCCAGACGCACACCAGTGCGCAATCATATGGGAGCCGCGCTGAGCGCACCTCCAAGCGTGTCTCGCTGCCGGCGACGGCCGGGTATATGGGCCCGACGCTCCAGCGCCATCCATTTTCAGGGCTAGTTGATTCGGCAGGTGGGTTGTTACACACTCCTTAGCGGGTTCCAACTTCCATGGCCACCGTCCTGCTGTCTATATCAACCAGGGTGAGCCCCACCCCTTTCGTGAGCGCACTGCGCGCGGAGTGACCCCTGTTACGCGCCCCCGGCAACAGGGGTGGCGGGCAGGTAAGCTGCGCGGGCGGAGCGCGCGGAGTGACCCCTGTTACGAGCCCCCGGCCACGGGGGTGGCGGGCAGGTAAGCTGCTTACCTGCTGCGCGTGACGCCGGCCGCGGCGAAGGCGGACGAGGCGGGGTGTCGGTGCGGTGGGCGCGGTGGTGACCCTGGACGTGCGTCGGGCCCTTCTCGCGGATCGCCTCAGCTATGGCTCCCGGTGGGGCCCTCTCGGGGGAAGGGGCCTCGGTCCCGGACCCCGGCGAGGCGTCCCTTCTCCGCTCCGTAAAAGTGTCCATCTCTTCTTTTTTTCTTCTTCTGTTGTGGCATATGCTGCAGGTGCCTGCTCGTTTTTCGTATGTGGGTAACAACATTTAACTATGTATATATATTTCCCAATTGGTTTAACTGCCACCCGCCTGAATCTATTTAAAATCTTTTTTTTTTTTTTTTTCAACCGCCCGACCCGACCCGCGGATAAAATTTAATTTTTTTAAATTTCATCCGCCCGATCCGCGGACTCCGCGGTTGTGCCCGCAAACCGCGCATCTCTAATATATATATATATATATATATATATATATATCCCCGTGACCCCGTAGGGAATAAGCGGTAGAAAATGAATATATATATATATATATATATATATATATATATATATATATATATATATATATATATATATATAAAATAAATACTTGAATTTCAGTGTTCATTTATTTACACATATACACACACATAACACTCATCTACTCATTGTTGAGTTAAGGGTTGAATTGTCCATCCTTGTTCTATTCTCTGTCACTATCTTTCTAACCATGCTGAACACCCTCTCTGACGATGCATTGCTGTGTGGCACGCACAAAAGTGCTTTCATCAAATGCACTAGATGGCAGTATTGTCCTGTTTAAGAGTGTCACAACATTGCTGTTTACGGCAGACGGACTGCTTTACTGTAGACGTTCTTTATATTGTGGGAAAGCGGACTCAGGTCCGCATGGAGCTGGATGGAGCGTGGCCTCCAGCTCCGCCTGAATTTCGGGAGAAAATATGTCCTGGGAGGTTTTCGGGAGAGGCGCTGAATTTCGGGAGTCTCCCGGAAAATCCGGGAGGGTTGGCAAGTATGAAATATCCAGATATATATGGTGTATCGTGACATGGCCTAAAAATATCCAGATATTAAAAAAAGGCCATATCACCCAGCCCTAGTTGAGATGATTGAATATTTCATAAATATAATTTACAAACCAGCGCCAACACTGAAAAAGCCACTTCTTCCTGAAGTATCAGTCAGTAAAATGAGATGGAATCAACATCAAGTCTTTGACTGACCTCTGTGGATCCTTCCAAGGTTAAAGTTGACAGTTGAATGGCCGTGATGATGACTTCCTGTCCTCGGATGTGCTCCAAGGCTTGGGCCAGCAGGTCCTGCAAGCTGGCGGTCAGCTCCTGGAAGCCACACATGACCGCCGGCTGCAAAGCAAAGTGAGGCGTCAGCCATCACTGTTTTCCCTCAATGAATGCATCAAGACGTCACCTGAGTTGTGCTGGCATCCTTTTTCTTCTTCTTCTTCTTCTGTAGGCTGGTCTTGAGCGGCCGCAGGACCTTGGCGGAGTAACTGGCGACCCAAAAGACCACGCACACCGTCTGCGTGCAGCCACGTGGTCAACATGGAGGAGCGCCACAACAATAAGAGGAGATGCAAACTTCTGCTCACCTCCACAAAGAAGATGAGGTTTTCTAATAAAGATGGTCGGGTTTTTAATTTGCCTTCTTTCATTTCCTGTAAATCTCCTTTGCATTTAGTCAGCATTTCTGCAAACAGGAAGTGCACGTCAGAGAGACGACCATGTGGTCTCAGGAGGAGTCTCACCTTGAAGTTGAACAGCGAGCGACTTGAAGGTGTTGCACATCTGTGTTTGGAGCTCCGACGACTCGTCTGGGAGGACCAGGATAAGTTACACAGCAAAAATGGCGCCCCCGGCGTTTGAGGAGCTCGCACTCACCGAGTCCGACGCCGTCCAGTTTGTGTATGTGGGCCGACAGCTGGAGCGCCGCCGCCTGACACTGACAGCTCCCGCTGGACAGGGCGGCAGCCAGACGGGTGGAGGGGGGTCCCAGGAATGGATACTGTGAGAAAAGACGTGTTGGCGTCACATCATCATCATCATCACATACCTGCCAACTTTTGAAATCAGAAAAACCTAGTAGCCAGGGTCCAGGGGCCGCACAAAGTCCTGGTGGGGGGTTCCTGCGCCCCCCGACGCAAAATGATTATTAGCATTCAGACAGGTTAAAATGTTGCTAAAACCATCACTTTTCTATCAGTCACAGTGACTTTTCAAAACAAAAATATTACAGCAAAAATCATATGGGTTGATTGACATGTTTATTCTGTAAGCTAACTTCAATAGTTTGAAATTATTTTGACAGTTAATGCCAGTTATCCTGTCAACCTTTCACAAGACTTCAATTTGTTAATTGAAAGTATAAACAGTATAAACAACTTTTACAGTAAACAAATGGTAAAACAGTACTAAACAATTCCATAAAAAAAAAAATTGGTGTCAAGCTTGTATAATCTACTGCCTTGTTCAATTGTAAAAAATATTCTGTGCCTAAAATTCACATTTCTATCACAATTATCATACTGTAAACATGGTAAGCTAACTTCATTAAAATTAATAGTCCTGTCAATAGCATGGAATTACAATTCAAATGTAGTTTTTTTGTAAGCCTTTCAAAAGAATTCAAAATATGAAAAATTTATGAAAATGAATTTAAGCCATCAGACACTTGAAAAGTGGCACATCACATCTCTAATGTAATCATTTGAACTTTTCAACAGAAATAGCACTGCAAAAATATTAAGGACATACTTCTGTATTTTGGTAGTTATGCTGTCAACATTTAGCAAGATTTCTTCAACTTGGACTTGAAAGCATAAATAGTATAAACACTTTTAACAGTATAACAGTACTAAACAATTCCAATAGATAACATTGGTGTCATTACCTTTTTGTTTGCTCAATTATTGCCTCCGTAAATAAAACTTCGGCATTTATCACATCCAAAGAATCTGTTTGGGCGACGAAAAACGTTGAAAGCTTTCCACTTGTACCGAAATCTGTTACCCATCGGAATTTGTAACTCCAGGGGGCGATGTTCCCATGGCGTTTGTTTGATGGTTAAACGGCAAGCCCAAAGAGGAGGAGAAGAAGAACGCGTAAACTATCCTTAATGCTGAAACGTCAGTTGTCAGAATTTCAGCATTAATAAATTACACATATTCTGGAAATCAATGACTTGCTTTCATTATAGTATGAGTCCATTGTATCAGCTGTTGATTCTCTCTCACACACATACATTTTCCGGATTAAAAGCTATCATGGAATGAAACGTCAGTTGTCAGAATTTCAGCATAAATAAATTACACATATTCTGGAAATCAATGACTTACTTTCATTATAGTACGAGTCCATTGTTATTACCGTATTTTCCGCACTATTAGCCGCACCTAAAAACCACAAATTTACTCAAAAGCTGACAGTGCGGCTTATAACCCGGTGCGCTTTATATATGGATTAATATTAAGATTCATTTTCATAAAGTTTCGGTCTCGCAACTACGGTAAACAGCCGCCATCTTTTTTCCCCGTAGAAGAGGAAGTGCTTCTTCTTCTACGCAAGCAACCGCCAAGGTAAGCACCCGCCCCCATAGAACAGGAAGCGCTTCTTCTTCTACTGTAAGCAACCACCCGCCCCGGTAGAAGAAGAAGAAGCGCGCGGATATTACGTTTCATTTCCTTTGTGTGTTTACATCTGTAAAGACCACAAAATGGCTCCTACTAAGCGACAGGTTTCCGGTTCATGAAAAGACGCAATCTCTCCATCCGCACACGGACTACTATTTCACAGCAACTGCCTAAAGACTTTCAAGAAAAGCTGGCTACTTTCCGTGCATATTGTAAAAACAAGATAGCTGAAAAAAAGATCCGGCCAGAGAACATTATCAACATGGACGAGGTTCCACTGACTTTTGATATTCCTGTGAACCGCACTGTGGATACAACGGGAGCACGTACGGTGAATATTCGCACCACAGGGAATGAGAAGTCATCCTTCACTGTGGTTCTAGCTTGCCATGCTAATGGCCAGAAACTTCCACCCATGGTGATATTCAAAAGGAAGACCTTGCCAAAAGAGACCTTTCCAGCCGGCGTCATCATAAAAGCTAACTCGAAGGGATGGATGGATGAAGAAAAGATGAGCGAGTGGTTAAGGGAATTTTACGCGAAAAGGCCGGGTGGCTTTTTTCATGCAGCTCCGTCCATGTTGATATACGACTCCATGCGCGCCCACATCACGCTGGTTTTTAATATATTATTAAAGTTTGACTGACCTATCCGACTGTTTTTTTGACATTCCTTTAGCGCAGTTAGATGCGGCTTATAACACGGGGCGGCTTATAGGTGGACAAAGTTTTGAAATATGCCGTTCATTGAAGGCGCGGCTTTTAACCCAAGGCGGCTTATGGTGCGGAAAATACGGTATTAATGCTGAAATTCTGACAACTGACGTTTCAGCATTAAGGATAGTTTACGCCATTTACGCAAGCGTTCTTCTTCTCCTCTTTGGGCTTGCCATTTAACCATCAAACAAACGTCATGGGAACATCGCCCCCTGGAGTTACAAATTCCGATGGGTAACAGATTTCGGTACAACAACGGCATTAGACTTGTGTTTTTTTGTCCCAACGTGGTCTTTTACATCGCTAATTCCTCCGTGTCCGATCGAAAAATCTTGTCTGCACAAGGTGCAATTCGCGTAGTTTTCACCCTTTTTGGAACGGATAATTATTCCCGGATAGGCTTTTGAATATTCTTCACGGAATGACTGCGGTTTTCTTTTCGGTTTAAGACTCGTATGCGATTTTTCTCCGGCTGATTCCATGATCGTTCGCTCGTTTGGAAACAATGGCCTCGTGCTTGGCAGCGGTGCTATAAATAGCCTCGCGCATGGCATTCGGAATGGCTCGATAGGAAGTTACGGGAAGCAGTGTCGATTGTCATTGTTGTTACGCGATTTCGTGAATAAAACTTAAAAAAAAATTTTTTTTTAATTAATGAAAAACCGTATTTTTTTATCACTGCAACCGTAACCCGGAATAGGTTGATGAAAACCGTACTAATTACGGGAAAACCGGAGTAGTTGGCAGTAAGGCTGAAACGACGCGTCGACGTAGTCGTCATCGGTTACGTAAATACGTCGACGCCGTTTTTGTGCGTCGGCGCGTCCCATATTTACGTCACTCTACTTTACTGTCATGGCGGAGCGCAAAGCAGACGATGCGAGCGAGGGGAAAAAAGCACGCCAAAAGTCGTCAAAAGTGTGGGAGTATTTCAATAAACGGCCTAATAATGTTGTTGTATGCACACTGTGTCGAGCGGAAATGGCCTATCATAGCAGCACAACGGCTATGAACGAACATTTGAAAAGAAAACCCCCGACAGCGTTCTTGCCATCACCATCAACAAGTCAATCGTCCGCGTGCGTATACGTTGTCATTATTACACAAAAACATGAATGTGTCATTTGTATCTGCGTTGTAAATTCATAAACTAAAGAACCGTTTCGCTCTGAGAGGCGCGTTTGGCGTGCCTGTTCAGTGTTTACAAAGACGCGCTCCTCTTTAACGCTGTGGAGAGGCGGCGGCGGCGGCGAGCGAGCGGCGAGGCGGGGCGCGCCGGGAGCGACGCCGCAATCGTGCCCAGGTGCGCGATCCGCGCAGTTGGAAGAGAAAAGACTGTGTAAAATTAAAAGATTGTAAACCTGGCAAAGCCGTCTGGCGTTCAGTCTGTCGGTCCTGAAAGAACCCCACGGCACAAGACGTGTCACAAACGCTAACGTTAATTAGTTGTGCAAATACCTTTTACAACATTAACAGTTACATATACTATGTACAAACCAACAATTAACTTTCACTTTAATCATACTATCATTGTTGTGTTATTGAGCAAAATAAGCAATACTTTTACTTTTGTTGAAATGTTTACACTGTACACTTTTTTGTATTGGATGTTTAGCTTTATTTTTGCACATTTTAGCAAATAAGCAATACTTTTACTTTTGTTGAAATGTTTACACTTGTTACAGAATATTTCCGTTTTGCACTTTTTTGTATTGGATGTTTATCTTTATTTTTGCACATTTTAAAGCAAAATAAGCAATACTTTTACTTTTGAAATGCTTATACTATTCCAGAATATTAAGATTTGCACTGGATGTTTACTTTTATATTTGCACATTAAAAAGCAAATAAGCTACTTTTAATTTTGTTAAATGTTAAAAGTTTTAAATGTTTACATTGTTACAGAATATTTTGTCATGTTGTTGTCAATGTTGACTGAGTGGCCATACTTTTTTTTTTGTAAATAAAAGCCATGCCTTTTGAAAAAACTGGCCTACATTTATTTTTTCCTCTTCATTTTAAATAAAAAAAAAAAATCGGTAAAAGGAAAAATAATCTATAGATTAATCTAAAAAATAATCTATAGATTAACCGATTAATCGAAAAAATAATCTATAGATTAATCGATAGAAAAATAATCGTTAGCTGCAGCCCTAGTTGGCAGGTATGTCATCATCAGGTGATCACATGGTCTCTCTTACGCACCTGCTTGCGTTTCTCAGCCAGCTGAGCGGCCGTCTGCAGAGTCTGGTGGAGCTGCGCCAGGAGGCCGTGCAGGCCAGACGCCTTGTCCCCCACGCCGTTCTCGGTGGCCAGCTCAGAGTTTAGCAGCGAGGGTTTATGTCCCAGCGTAGCCAGCGAGGTGAGGAGGCGGAGCGTGAGAGAACGTATCCGCAGCCAGATGCACTCGTCCTCCAGGGAGTGCTGCCGGTGCTCGTCAGTTAACCGCCTGTGACAGCAAGACACCACCTTAAGTTCCCAGGGTTTCCCATACGGTCATATACCTTTTACTACAAGTTTAAACAATCATTTTTGTTAGCCTGTCAATATGCCAGCAGCATAGGAACCAAACTTTATCCTGCAAACTTTTTCCAGTTTATACCAAACTGTACTGTTGATATAAGATGATTCCTACATGTCTTCATACTGTAAGTATATTAATTAGGGATGTCCCGATCCAGGTTTTTGCACTTACGATCCGATACCGATATTGTTTTTGCACTTCCGATCCGATACCGATACTGACCGATACCGATACTGACCGATAATGGCCTATCCGAGCATGTATTAAAGTTTAAAGTTATTTAGCCTACTTTGTTGTCAGAATCATGTTGAAAAGGGTTTTAGTACTCTTGATAACAACTAGCCAGCTGAATTAGGGGAGTTTGAATAATACACAATGTCTGGTAACAAGAAACTGACCTGTTTATTCAAGGATAAACACAAAATAGACAAAATTATACATGACAAACAGAAATGGCATCATTGAAACAAGGGCTGGGCGATATGGCCTTTTTGTAATATTGCGATATTTTAAGGCCATATTGCGATACACGATATATATCTCGATATTTTGCCTTAGCCTTGAATGAACACTTGATGCATATAATCACAGCAGTATGATGATTCTATGTGTTTTGATTGATTGATTGAGACTTTTATTAGTAGGTTGCACAGTGAAGTACATATTCCGTACATTTGACCACTAAATAGTAACACCCGAATAAGTTTTTTAACTTGTTTAAGTCGGGGTCCACTTAAATTGATTCATGATACAGATATATACTATCAGATATATACTATCATCATAATACAGTCATCACACAAGATAATCACATTGAATTATTTACATTATTTATAATCCAGGGTGTGGAGGGGGGCGCCGGATGTAAGTGTCAAAAAGACAGCCAAAAGAGTTTGATATGAGAATAAATCTAAAGTTAAAATATAGGGTAGAAATGCATCCATTTGCAGGAAATGTAGTTTTGATTTTCAACATTTTCTTTCAAGGCTTGCATGTCTACATTAAAACATTCTTCTTCATACTGCATTAATATATGCTACTTTTAAACTTTCATGCAGAGAAGGAAATCACAACTAAAAAAATCACTAATTTTTTCATACGGTGTTGATGTGGAAATTTTTTCCTCGGCATTTTGATGGTGTGGGCGTGTGGCACCGAACGGAGATAAGCGTCTCGACAGACGTTATAATATTTGAACAATGTTGACGAAAACTGTTTTCTCTGTCGTGTCAGTGTGTCAAAAATTGTTATGCGCTCATTTTTTTATTTGATTTTGTGCGTGGCATATAATTGCTATGCGCAGAGGACGCTTAAACAGTGCGCAATTGCACAAGCGCGCACCTTAGAGAGAACGTTGGTCACACGGCTGCGTTAGCATCACAGCTAACGTTAGCCATGCTGCTACCTCTCTGCTCGGGGAGGACGTATACGTATGTGACGTATGCCGTGACAGTATGTGACGTGTGTAAGAAGGTGCGCTTGCTGTCTGTGAGAGGGAGACACAGGAAAGTGTGAGAAGAGCCTGTCATGTAATGCCAGCAGCTAAAAGCAACTGCGTGAGAATCCACAGACCTGTGGATGTGTTGAAGGTGTGCTGGAAAATGCGGAACGGAAGTTAGGGAGCAGCAGAAAAGTGGAATGTACTATTTAAATAGGTGCGTTGGAAAACACGGAGCGGAGTTTTTTTTTTTTTTTAAACTGGATCTAGATCGGCCTTGCCGATACGCATTTTTTTGCAAATATCGGCGGCCGATCCGATCCAAATATCGGATCGGAACATCCCTAATATTAATATAATATAATAATAATATAATTTAAAAAAATATTTTTTATAATTATATTAGTATTAATATTATGTGTTGTCTACCCTGTACTTTTTTGTGTCATTTCCTGAAATAAATGAATAAATAAAAAAATAAAAAGAATGTATGTTAATGCACATTCCTTTGTGTGCTTAGTTTCACTGGAACTTTATTGTGAACATACTCATTTGAAGGATAGTATGTTAATCCAAATTCCAACATTTAGGGAGGCCAAAATCCACCCACCCATCCATTTTCTACCGCTTGTCCCTCCCGGGGTGGCGGGGGGTGCTGGAGCCTATACCAGCTGCACTCGGGTGGGAGGCCAAAAATAATATATGTAAATAAAGCAGGGCTTTATAAAGTGCGACGCGTGTCATGTTGTACTAACAAAATGAGCAGCAACAATCGAAAAATACAGCAAACTAATTTAATGTAATGACAACAAAAAGATATGTTGGCACCTCACGATTCGATTCAGAATCAATTCAAGAGGATTCTTGTAATCTACTATTTCATATATACAGTAAATTATAACAAAACCTTTTCAAAACGAGTTACAAAAAGCTGCTGACGTACGACTTATATGCGCAGTGTTGGCTTGTCCCTCTCTGGGTGGCTGGAATTTTTTTAATTTTATTTACAAAGCCTCGGGATCCCCCGGGAAGAGCTAGACCAAGTGTCTGGGGAGAGGGAAGTCTGGGCTTCTCTGCTTAGGCTGCTGTCCCCGCGACCCGACTTCAGATAAGCAAAAGAAGATGGATGATTATTTACAAAAAACACAAAATGTTCATCAATCTAGTAAGAGACAATAGTGCAACTCCAACACAATGCCAGCTTTACAATACTAGAAATTAACAAAGCAATTGAGATGACACACATACTAGGGATGTCCCGATCCGATATTTGGATCGGATCGGCTGCCGATATTTGCCAAAAATTGCATATCGGCAAGGCATGGGAAAATGCCGATCCAGATCCAGTTTAAAAAAAAAACTCCGGTCTGTGTTTTCCAACGCACCTATTTAAATAATACATTCCACTTTTCTGCTGCTACGTAATTTCCGTTCCGCATTTTCCAGCACACCTTCAACACATCCACAATTCTCACGCAGTTGCATTTAGCTGCTTGCATTACACGACAGGCTCTTCTCACTCTTTCCTGTGTCTCCCTCTCACAGACAGCGAGCGCACCTTCTTACACACGTCACGTCATACGTCACATACGTATACGTCCTCTCCCAGCAGAGAGCGAGGTAGCGGCATGGCTAACGTTAGCTGTGATGCTAGCGCAGCCGCTAAGGTGCGCGCCTGCTCAAGCGTCCTCTGCGCACGGCAAATCTATGCCACGCACAAAATCAAATAAAAAAATAAGCGTATAACAATTTTCGACACACGGACAAGACAGAGACAACAGTTTTTGTCATCATTGTTCAAATATTGTGACGTCTGTCGAGACGCTTATCTCCATTCGGTGCCACACGTCCACACCATCAAAATGGCAAAAACTTCCACATCAACACCGTATGAAAAAATTAGTGATTTTTTAGTTGTGATTTCATTCTCTGCATGAAAGTTTAAAAGTAGCATGTATTAATGCAGTATGAAGAAGAATGTTTTAATGTAGACATGCAAGCCTTGAAAGAACATTTTGAAAATCAAGACTACATTTCCTGCAAATGGATGCATTTCTACCCTATATTTTAACTTTAGTTTTATTCTCATATCAAACCCTTTTGGCTGTCTTTTTGACACTTACATCAAGCGCCCCCCTCCACACCCTGGATTATAAACAATGTAAATAATTCAATGTGATTATCTTGTGTGATGACTGTATTATGATGATAGTATATATCTGATAGTATATATCTGTATCATGAATCAATTTAAGTGGACCCCGTCTTAAACAAGTTGAAAAACTTATTGGGGTGTTACCATTTAGTGGTCAATTGTACGGAATATGTACTTCACTGTGCAACCTACTAATAAAAGTCTCAATCAATCAATCAAAACACATAGAATCATCATACTGCTGTGATTATATGCATCAAGTGTTCATTCAAGGCTAAGGCAAAATATCGAGATATATATTGTGTATCGCAATATGGCCTTAAAATATCGCAATATTAAAAAAAGGCCATATCGCCCAGCCCTAGTTCAATGATGCCATTTCTGTTTGTCATGTATAATTTTGTCTATTTTGTGTTTATCCTTGAATAAACAGGTCAGTTTCTTGTTACCAACCATTGTGTATTATTCAAACTCCCCTAATTCAGCTGGCTAGTTGTTATCAAGAGTACTAAAACCCCTTTCAACATGATTCTGACAACTAAGTAGGCTAAATAACTTTAAACTTTAATACATGCTCGGATAGGCCAGTATCGGTCAGTATCGGTATCGGTCAGTATCGGTATCGGATCGGAAATGCAAAAACAATATCGGATCGGAAGTGCAAAAACCTGGATCGGGACATCCCTAACACATACTAAAAAAAAGTACCCCCCCAAGAAAGAAATAACAATACAATTAATATTTTAATTTAAAACATTTATTTAAAAAAAATACTTATCGATTCTCGAAAATTAGGTATCGATTTAGAATTGGAATAAATGAAAACCGGCAATTGGATGTGAATCGATTTTTTTGAGCGCCCTTACTAATTACAGAAATATGTCTTTAAATATGTTAAAAACTTTTTTAGTCTTAAAAAAAAAAAAAGTCAGCGTGTCAAAGCCAAAGATGGCAGTTTGCCATGACATCATTTTGACAGCCTCACAAATTGATTGCCGGTCTGTGTAGCAGTGGTTCCATCAAAGAAACTTTTATTAACACCAGCAGTCAGCAAAGGCCATGAGAGGAACAAGCACTTCAGAATCAACTGTGTGTACCGTATTTTCCGCACTATTAGCCGCACCTAAAAACCACAAATTTACTCAAAAGCTGACAGTGCGGCTTTTAACCCGGTGCGCTTTATATATGGATTAATATTAAGATTCATTTTCATAAAGTTTCGATCTCGCAACTTCGGTAAACAGCCGCCATCTTTTTTCCCGGTAGAACAGGAAGCGCTTCTTCTTCTACGCAAGCAACCGCCAAGGTAAGCACCCGCCCCCATAGAACAGGAAGCGCTTCTTCTTCTACTGTAAGCAACCACCCGCCCGCGTAGAAGAAGAAAAAGCGCGCGGATATCACCGTACGTTTCATTTCCTTTGTGTGTTTACATCTGTAAAGACCACAAAATGGCTCCTACTAAGCGTCAGGGATCCGGTTCATGAAAAGACGCAATCTCTCCATCCGCACACGGACTACTATTTCACAGCAACTGATATTCCTGTGAAACGCACTGTGGATACAACGGGAGCACGTACGGTGAATATTCGCACCACAGGGAATGAGAAGTCATCCTTCACTGTGGTTCTAGCTTGCCATGCTAATGGCCAGAAACTTCCACCCATGGTGATATTCAAAAGGAAGACCTTGCCAAAAGAGACCTTTCCAGCCGGCATCATCATAAAAAGCTAACTCGAAGGGATGGATGAAGAAAAGATGAGCGAGTGGTTAAGGTAAGTTTAAGTTTACGCGAAGAGGCCGGGTGGCTTTTTTCACGCAGCTCTGTCCATGTTGATATACGTATGTTTGTGATTGCACATTTGCGTACATTTTGGGAGTGAACAGAGTTGTTAGAACGCTGGTTTTTAATATATTATTAAAGTTTGACTGACCTATCTGACTGTTTTTTTGACATTCCTTTAGCGCAGTTAGATGCGGCTTACAACACGGGGCGGCTTATAGGTGGACAAAGTTTTGAAATATGCCGTTCATTGAAGGCGCGGCTTATAACCCAGGGCGCCTTATGGTGCGGAAAATACGGTATGTGTGTGTGTGTGTGTGTGTATGTGCGTGTGTGTGCGCGCTTTACCGCTCTTTGGGGTCCCAGCAGGTGAAAACTGTGAGGTCTCTGTTGTCCCTCATGTTATCCCAGGGAATGTCATCCTCCTCTGCAGACAAACACATGGCCTTCACACTCTCCTCCAGACTCAACACACTGGAAAACAACATTTTACAACAAGACATCACAATTGTGCGGTGCATGGTTTGTTGGAGCGCGTGCATGCGTGCAGAGTGTTCTCACATGTCGGCCTCCAGGAACAGATCCAGCAGCATCCTCTCGGTGCGGACCTGGGCGAAATGCAGCGACTGGTTCAACCTGTTCCTGAGGGCAATGAACTCTGGGATCTTCTCAAAGGCTCCGTACTTGTACGCCTGGATGATGTACTCTGAGGTCTGTGGAGGGGAAACCACTCGGACGATTAGACGACGTCGGAGGAAAAACAGCTGAGCGACGAGGCTGACTCACATCTTTCTGGTTGGAGTGGAAAAACCTGAGGGAGAAGTTGCAGGCTTGGGATGCGGCGGCAAACTGCCCCAGTGACTCGGCGTAACGTGTCAGGAGGAACCCGATGGTGTCGTGCTGCACGTGCTTGGCGTCCAGGCTGGCGTAGAGGTCCACCACGGGCTCAAAGGCGCCGAGGCGACAGTAGAGGAGCAGCAGCAGCAGCTTGAACTGAGCGTTGGAGGGACTGTTGGACAAGCCCTCCTGCAGGAGGCCCAGACACTGCCACGCCATGTCCTCGTCTCCTACACGCCACATGTCACAACTTGTACAGAAACAGTATGGAGGGTGCTGACTAGGGATGTCCCGATCCAGGTTTTTGCACTTCCGATCCGATACCGATATTGTTTTTGCATTTCCGATCCGATACCGATACTGACCGATACCGATACTGGCCTATCCGAGCATGTATTAAAGTTTAAAGTTATTTAGCCTGCTTAGTTGTCAGAATCATGTTGAAAAGGGTTTTAGTACTCTTGATAACAACTAGCCAGCTGAATTAGGGGAGTTTGAATAATACACAATGGTTGGTAACAAGAAACTGACCTGTTTATTCAAGGATAAACACAAAATAGACAAAATGATACATGACAAACAGAAATGGCATCATTGAACTAGGGCTGGGCGATGACCTTTTTTTAATATTGCGATATTTTAAGGCCATATTGCGATACACAATATATATCTCGATATTTTGCCTTAGCCTTGAATGAACACTTGATGCATATAATCACAGCAGTATGATGATTCTATGTGTTTTGATTGATTGAGACTTTTATTAGTAGGTTGCACAGTGAAGTACATATTCCGTACAATTGACCACTAAATGGTAACACCCCAATAAGTTTTTCAACTTGTTTAAGTCGGGGTCCACTTAAATTGATTCATGATACAGATATATACTATCAGATATATACTATCATCATAATACAGTCATCACACAAGATAATCACATTGAATTATTTACAT